>NC_050457.1:14990507-15040507 GCF_903995425.1 Onychomys torridus | reverse complement strand
AGTACAAAAATGGGGGGTGTGCTTGTTACTTAGACTCTATTTCCTTCTCTCTGGTAAGGGTTTTGTATTAAAACCTTCATCTGGCTATGCAAGTCTGGAGAAGCTGACGAAGTTTAGTGAAATAGATATTCAAAAATCCCTGCTGAGAGGTAGAAGGACTGGGGTCTTGAAGGCTAAGCATTGCACTATCAGAGCAGAAGGAAGTGAGACCTGGGCCACTATGACATGAATGCAGTGAAATGTGGGACACCAGGGGAGAGAGGTCCTGTTGAACAGAGGGCTCATGAGAGTGTACCACAAGTGGATGTAGGGGGAGGCTTTCCTCTATCCCCTTCCCTAAAGTTATATTATTATATTATTGGCTGATGCTTTTTGCTTGAGTAGATTACATCACCCCATCCATTGTTGTGAATAACTTGAGCATGACTGAAAAGACAGTCCAGAAAACTTTGTGAAGGGACATGGAATGCTCTTCATTCAATGGCTTCTATTTTCTTCCCTGATGGCAGAAAATTAGCACCATGTTTTCATACTTGTCAGTGTATCTGATCACCCACACTCAAACGTGGCCATGGGAGCTGTTTTCAGGGCCATATTCTTCTTTCCCCATATTCTGCCCATTGCAGCTCAGGGTAAGCCAATAGAGCTTTAAGGCTGGTACCTTTTTAGGTATAAGAGGCAGGCACACTAGAGAGCCTCGCTTCTGAAGAGTAGAATGGAGTTGAATATAGTTAATAATTTTGCCATAATGTGCTCAACACATTATCAAGATACTAATGATGTTCACATCTATGATCATGGTATGATGCTAAACATTTAAATAAGCTCATCTCAGGCTCACATCTCCCTCATAGCTATTAACAAACAGACAGTGGACTCTTCCTTGTACCATCCAGATCATTGATGGAGTCTGTGGCCTCCCAGACATAAAAGTTGTTTGACAATATTAAATGAAGAAGGATCTTGTTCTGAATGGATCTAAATTACCATCTTGGATTTAGAAACATTCTAGAGGACTTGTTTCAAGCAAAACATAGGGGGTATGTCTTATCAAGACCTTCTACATTGATAGTTATTGGCTCTGTCTCTCAAATATTACCTTGAAACATGCTCCCAGGACCATAGCCCACTTTTCAGAGTCTTGGGGAACATGAGGATCATCACAGAGGACTCAGGCCTCTCCTTGAATTATTCAGTGCATTCCTTTAGGTTGGGAGAGGGATAAGCTAGACTCCCCCACCTAAGTACCTCTGAGTCAAAGGAAATCATACAGAAATTGGTGAGTATAGAAATTTCTGGAATCCAGAGTTTAGAGCCAAATATATTTGAATTCTAAACATCTTAATATCATCATACGAGCAAGGACTAGGCATTCTAACCAATCTTCCATGACTGGTTATGTTATTGAAACTACTTAGAAGGGGAGAAAAACCAGCGTTCCAACAATATTGTTTAGAAAAGAACTGAGGTGTAGATCCAGAGCACATCCAGACATATCACTAACCTATGGCTCAAGTAGAGAATGGATTATAGCAGGGTTAAAAGGCTCACAAATGAAGAAATAGTGTTAATATGTAGCTCAATATTAGAACCAGGTGGCTATTTGTTCATGAGAAAACTAAAATGCACATAGCTTTGCAATTTGTTACCACTTTGAGCAAGTGGCATTTAGTATAATTTTCATTCATAAGGGAAGAGAATGGCATCGTGCATCCAGAATAAAAATAAAATGTGACTCACTGAAACAGTAGTTTAATGAAAGGTTATTTGTTTGTATTTTAAAAGCACATTGTAACATTACCTAGAATAAATATTGCTATTAACCTTCAGCTGTGAAGCGATTTTCAATAATGAGATGAGGCATAATATCAAAGAGAATTTTCTAGCACAAATAAGAATAATTAGAGATGCCAAATAAAAGGTAAGACTGCTTCTTTGAAGCTGGCCAAAGGAAGACAAAATTAGAAATTTACCCAAAATAGTGTAGGAACCCGTTTTATTAAAAGTAAAACAAAATAAGGGAATGGCCACCAAAAGTTGCACACCAGTGATTTCATTGGAGAGGTCTTTATAGATATATAATTCTAATTAATGGAAAATTCAAATTATGTTTATAAACACTAGTAAAATGCTCTCATTCCATAACATTCTACTTGCCCAGTACGTAGTCTATGAGACATTTTATAGAAGAAGAAGGTTCATTAATTTTACTAATTCCCCATTTTATAGATGAAGAAGCTGGAGCACAAGACATTGAGAACACAAGCAACGGCAAGTTTCCAAAGAAGGAAAAGAGATGATTTCTCTAGGTTCCTTACTCCATGTTATTCCTCCGAGGTAAAATGTTAACAGTAACCACCATGGGCACAAAATACAAAGCGGGGACCCAGATGAGAGTGGAACCAAGAGAACAGTAGTACTTAACACAGCCAAGACGTCATTCAAACCCCTTCAAATAGGTGTGGACCCCAGCTCTGCCTTATCCAGAGGAAGATCTTGATACAACCCAAGCATTTGCATCCCAGCATCCTCTTCTTCAGCTTTTGTTTCTGTTTTCCAAGGCAGGGGCTCATGTAGCTCAGACTGACCTTGAACCCCTCCTTTCGCCTCCACCTTCTAAGAGCTGGGATTCCAGCTCCTGGCTGTCCCACCCGGCTACATTTAGTGTCTTTGTAGCAGGTAAAGTTCATGCCATTGTTGACAATGTCAGATGCAACAAAACCTGCAAAATGGAGGTTTCTCTAGGGAGTCCTGCCCTAGAGTAATAGAGCTAGAATGACCTTGTCTTTGCTACACCTGGGCTGAAATCACAAATTGGGGAAACCCAGGCCAGCAGGGAAGTGTCTGAACAAAGGATGTCTGAGCAACTAGTTAGAAATACACCTGCCATGATGAGCAACACAGCCACTGTTGTTAGTAATTACACCGGGTGGGGGTGGGGTGGGGGGGGGGGGGTGGGGGGGCGGGGGTGGGGGGTGGGGGTGGGGGGGTGGGGGGTGGGGGTGGAGTGGGGGGGGGGGGGGGGCGCGGCCGCCACGGCGAGAGCGAGATTTCCAGGAAGGGAAATTGCTTCTGCAAAGGCTCTGAGATAGGTAAGAATTCTTTTGTTTAAGACCAGGGCCACAGGAGTTCAGAAACAGAAGTAACAGACTGGGACTGGGCTGCCAGGGCAGGGGCATACCAGGTGGGCGGGGTCATCCTGCCAATCTCTTTCCCTGTTTCAGCTGGAGGGATGAGAGGAATCCATTGAGGGAGCAGGACAGAACCCCTGAACAGAGCAGCTGGGAGCAGGAAGGAAATCCCAAACCCTGTATTGTCCACCTGCCCTAGTGGTGTGAGGAGGCCAAAACAGCTTGACCACACAGCTGCCATGAGAGGCTTAGAGGCCTAGACACTGCTTCTGGCAGGTAACACCAGGACCCAGGAAAAGCCATAAGCTGACCCCACCCAGTGGGGCCTACATCTAAGAGGAAATACCTGACATTCCAAACACTCTCTTTACCCCTGGACAAAAGTCAGCCAATCAGGGTCCTGAACCCTGGAAATCCCCTCACCCCAACCTCTACTGTGATTAAAAACCCCACCCTGCCTGGGCTCAGGGCTCTCTGCCCTCACTGCTGCATCAGACAGAGAGTTCAAGCTCTGAGCTTGAAAATAAAGGCTCTTTGCTTTTACATCCGGAATTCGGTCTCCGTGTGGTCTTTTGGGGGTCTCTGCAATCTGGGCATAACAGTGAGTCTACCAGAGCCTAGACACATTTTGAGAAAGGAGTCTGTGTTGAAGAGAGAACCTTCTGATTTGGTCAAATGATACTTGGGAAATCAGGTTCCTGGGGGAGCAACATTTCTTGGGAGAAAGAATGGTTCACTAAGTCTCATGGAAAGAGGAGTTTTGCTCTCATTTTCTGGTCAGTGTTGTAAGACTACCCCAAAGTAGAATTACCAGGAAGAAAATTGCAAGAAATAAACTGTGGAAGGAAATAAGGTACAGAATGCCGGAGGGGCTGCAGCGAGTCAGTGAAGGGGCGAGCTGCATTCTTTTTGCACCCTGCTCAGTGCTGGCTCACCATCCTCAGCCCCATGGAGACTGGACTAAGTTGGGGCTGGGGACCTCAGCACAGAAGGGATGATTTTTACCATTACCTCCATGTCACCTCAGCAAAGACACCTCTCCATGGGCAGTTCCTCTTGCAGCACAATCACTGTGGGATAAAGTCCAGGACCACCGTGACCTTGAACAACTAACTTAGATGAGCCACTGAGTAATTCCTCCACGGCTCCATGATTTTCCTCATGTGCTGGTCACTACTAGCCATGAATTTATAAATATGTTTAAAAGTAATAGAAGATAATAGAAGGTAAAATAGTCCTTGGGTGTGAGAGCCGTTTCAGTCATACATTAATGTCAATAAATGAACACAGGCATTAGGTCAAATATTTTTCTTATTGTGAATAGTAAGCTTAGAAATTTGGAAAATCCTTACAATTTAGGTTCCTTGCTCCCAGTTCTACTCAAAAGAAAAGACCAAAATATTACATTCAACCTTACTCAGCATCTTTTAGATTCAAGTGGTCTATTTGGGGAATTTTTACGTCTGTTCTCTTCCTTCCCTGTTACTTTCTTCTCCTTCCTTTGATGCTGTCTCTCGGCCTGTCCTTGACTGGTCTTAACGTGTGTCAAAATGCTGTTACAGCTTCAAGGAGACAAACTAACCAACAGTCAGCCCTGAGCTTACCAAGAGGAGGAAAGACAGCAGGAAGTGCTTTCCAAAATAACACCCCACACCACAAGGACAGTCCATCCAAGGCTCAGCTTTACTTTTAAAATTATTATTATTATTATTATTTTAAATTTTATATTCATTAGTGTTTTGCCTGCATGTATGTGTGAGGGTATCAGATCCCCCGGAGGTGGTGTTACAGACAGTTGTGAGCAGCCATGTAGATGCTGGGAATTGAACCCGGGTCCTTTCGGAGAGCAGCCAGTGTTCTACCTCTGAGCCATCTCTCCATCTCCTGCTCAGCTTTTCTTATCTGTATGTATGTGTGGCAAAGATCAGATTGCCTGAGCCATTTTAGGTACAGAATGAGCATGCAGCCTTCCCTCTTCCAGCTTTTCTGCTGCTCAGAAAGAATTCTCCAAGCCAGCCTTCTGCTCTCTGGGAACTTAGCTGGGAGATGGATGTGTACAGAACACAGAGACAGCAAAATGAAAACAAATCAATACATCAATGGAGTGGAAGGTATTTATATCATACTCAGTCAAGTGCGTTTTATGGCCCAGGGCCAAAGGTCTGAGATACCTCAACTGATGAATCCCCAGGAAATTAGCTCCAACATACTCACAATGAATTTAGAGGGGGAAAGAAGTACTGCACCTAATTACAACTCCATGGGCATTTGCATGCAGGGCTAACTGACCTTGTGCAAATCTGCAAGCAGCAATGTCTGTGCCTTACGCCCCACCTGTCCCCCATCCACTCCCTAGCTCCAAGGTCCTCTCAGCACATTATATTTTCCCTTTGCTTCCCACAACATACTGATGGCATATAGATTAACTGTACATAATACACACATACACACACATATATATATATATATATATATATATATATTCATAAACACAATTAGTCTGTATGCCATACATATATGTAATAAAATTTTCCCCAAAGAAGTTTCCAATATAGACAAGGAAGCTGTGGAAAGTTAATTTAGCCTTCTCCATGTGGTACAGTGGGTGAGGTCGGGGTGGGAAGGCAGGAGGCCTGTGGTCTGGTTTTCCCACAGGAAATGTCCCCCTTAGCTGAGGACTCTGCTGGCCAGCTAGGGCATATCAAATAGACAAAGTTGGTTTTGCTCTCCCCGGGCTGAAGCTTGTCTATCTAGCAAGTACTGAAATCCTTGAACTGCCGCACTTTTCTCTAACTTGTCCCTCAGTGCCCTGCTGTACTGGGGTCCTCCAGAAAAGTATATTCAACAGAATATGGGTGTGTGGGGGGATGTTAAGGAATTGACTCACATGGTTTTGGAGGCCAGCAAGTCCCGAATCAGGAGGTGATCCAGAAAGAGCTGTCACTGCAGTGGCCAGTTCTTGGACAGATCTCCTCCTTGAATTGGGGAAGTGCAGTTGATTAGAAGCCTACACACCCTACCTGGAGTCACATGTTTCACTCAAAGGCCACCATTTTAAATGCACTTCCGCATTGAAAACTAGCCACCCAGGAACAGCCTGAGTTGTGTTAGAACAAATATCTGGATGCTATGGCTCTTCCAAGTTGACACATAAAATTTAGCTATGATAATTGAAAAAGTCGCATGCAGGCACAATTTATACACATGAGCCAAATTTTCAATTTGGGTGCTCTTTTAAAATTTCCAGATTCAAAATGTTGCATTCTAGCACGCTGTAAATTATTTAAGATTTTAAAGCTGTTTGTTGTTGTAATTCCTTCTTTGATAACCAGACAGTTGTACTCAAGTATTTTGGTTTTAGACAGTTAAAAAATATGGATGCAAGAGAGCTTGGTTTGTGTGGACTCTATTGCTAAATGCCACGCTCTGTAGAAATGACGAATGAGGCACCATTTTCAAAATACTTGGGCATTTCTGTCAACACAATAATGCTCATAAATATGTTAGTGTAAATACCATTTATTTGCAAAATGATGGTTTTCTAAAAGAACTGGTAAGAAAGTATGTTTCTGCCGACCTTTTTAATGATCACTCAGTTCTCTGTCATACTGTCCTATTGTGATTACAGGACATGAGGAGCTGGGGATGTGGCTCCGTGGTGGAGTGCTTGCCTAGCCATGTGAAGGCGCTGGGATTAAGCACACCACTGCAAAGAGAAAGAAAGTGCCAGAAGGTTGACTTGCATGATGCATAGAGTGCTGGGAAAAGGAAGATTCTTGCAAGCACACTTGGACCATTTCCACAGAAATGCCTCCTTCCGAGCTGCAGACCCTCCTTCCTCCTCTCTAGTCTGTCAGTAATCATCTATGCACCCTTTGCAAGTCACACAACTAACTGCTGCAGCTTCCTCATTTAACCCAGGAACGGAATTAGCACTGTGGAACACATACAAGGTCTTCCGGAGAGCGCACGGATTGCTTGCCTGAGTCTTCAGAGCAAGCGTTGTTTGGTGGTAAACAGTCATGTGCTCCTTTAATGGCCAAAGTGTGCTCTGGGAAATATATTGTTAGAAATTTTAAGCTGGATGGTAGTGGCGCATGCCTTTAATCCCAGCACTTGGGAGGCAGAGCCAAGCAGATCTCTGTGAGTTCGAGGCGAGCCTGGTCTACCAAGTGAGTTCCAGGAAAGGCGCAAAGCTACACAGAGAAACCCTGTCTTGGAAAACCAAAAAAAAAAAAAAGAAAGAGAGAAAGAAAGAAAGAAAGAGAAAAAGAAAGAAAGAGAGAAAGAAAGAAAAGAAATTTTGTCATTGAGCATTTATAGAGTGAACTTACACAGTTGGCGGCTACAGTGCTCTAAGTCAGGGACATTCTTCGGACCACCCCCTGCATATGTTCCTTCACCGATCAAAAGCATTGGTCCCTGGGTGTGTGACTGTGTTTAAGGATAGGTTAAAGTTCACATGGATGTAGCTTATATTGCACAGTAGCACTTTGAGCCTTGAAGTAATACTCAGTAGTCTATTCTACTACCAATGCCAACCAATACACACTCTGATTATTTCTTTCCCGTGATTGGCTTGGTATACAAATATAAATACCCACTTCCCACATAAACCCTTCCACTGAACTGGCAGACTTACTGTATCCCCGGAAAGATACTCAGCAAAGCATACTCGACCCCGCCTCGCCACTTCCTGCTTCCACCTTTCACAGTCCCTCACTTTAGTATGAGGGTGGGAGTGAAGGACACAGCAGTGACTGGAAAGCTAGGAAGAGAGAGGGAATGCTCCAACAGAAAGGGAAGGACCAAACCTGAGTTGAAGATTGGGGGATGGAAATGATATAGAATACACTAACAGTGGAAGAGGTGTGGCCAGGGATGACCACATGAAGGATGTTAGTGGTTGGGTTAGGGTTGGCTTACTGGCCTGGGAAAGCCCTGATCCATAGCATCTGGCAGTTTCCACAGCAGGAATACTTGCACAATGGCTGTTTCCATTACCAACATCTGAACAAGCAAGAAAGAAAGGCACACAATTGGCTTTCAGGAACCAATGTCAGTGTGTGCTTGCTTATTTAAAGAGCAAGGAAAAAACTGAGGCTTACAGCAACTTAAAGAACATGCTTGAGAATGCAAGCTTTCCAAAGCCCAGCATTCACAATGCCTTGTGAGGATGAAATAAAATAGTCACATAGAAAGGAAAGGCCTGGCGCAAAGCAAGCACTCAGTAAATGCTGGCTTTATTATCATTGTTGTATTGTGTTTTCCCACTATACCTAAGATGCCTTTCAACCATAATTCTGGACAAGATCTTCCTCTGTGAACGCTTCATTTGGAAGCCTGCACAGTGAGGTTTCAGAATATTTCACCTGCTTCTAAAACAATTATTCGATGTCAATATTCTAACGTTGGGGAGATTATATCCTTCTGGCTGTACATCTAATCTCATCTAATTATTCCTGCTGGACTTTCTTAGTGAAGCAGGCTTTTAGAAAATAACTAATCATTTGAAGAAATGTATGATGTATTTGACTAGCAATTCAACTTCTAGGAATCCACTCCCCATAATATGCTGTTTAATTAAGGAATGTCAGTGACGGTGAATAGAGCTGGAAATGCCCAAATCTGTTAGTCGAGAAACAGCCATGTAAGTACTAGGTACCCATGCAATCGAATATTGTTCAGCTATTTAGAACAGGGTGTGTTTCTGTGTGTGGTGACAGAAAGCATCTCAAAGACACCTTAATGAACAGGTAAATTTAGTGTAAACTCAATCACATAAAGATTAAAGTAGGTCTGTACATAAATGAGAGAAAGTGGAACAGACACTTGTATATCAAATAGGACATGCTGGTTTACTGGGGAGAAAAAGATGGAATGGAAATGAAGATAAAAACATTTTTTTTACTTTCTACATTTGTGCATTAATTTATCTCTACTAAACCTGTAATACAGTTCTCATATAATTTAAAATAAAATAAACCATTTTCAAAGACAGCGATATGACTAGCTATAGAGATGGGTAAGCTTAATGTACATGATTCAAGATTCTCAATAGCAGGCTTCTGAGAGGGTTGTGGAGAAGTGGGGGAGGGTGGAGAGAGAGAGAAATACATCGATGAGTGTCTCTTCTGTCAGGACTCTTCAGCAGTTCCCGTTTCAAAAAATAAATATTTTTTTCTCTAGTGGTTAAACTTAAAGAATCGAACATGAAGCTGGCTAATTCTCTGGCTAATTGGAAAGGCCAGAAGCTTTTTGAATAGACTGTATTAAAATGAACCTTGAATCCCATATAGAAGCCAAGGCCCAGCCAGGTCTTAGTTTGTCAATACTGTTCAGCCATTTAGCTCAATTGGGTAAACCTAGAGTCAGCACAAAGCAGATTTCACATTTTTAACCTCCTATTTTTCAGAGGAGTGTGTGTGTGTGTGTGTGTGTGTGTGTGTGTGTGTGTGTGTAGTGTGAGTGTGTGTATGTGTAGTGAGAGAGTATGTGTGTGCAAGTATGTGTGATGTATGTGTGTGTGAGTGGAGTGTGTATGTGTTGTGAGTGTGTGTGGTGTAAGAGTGTAGGGTGTATGTATGTATTTGGTGTGTGTGGTATGAGTGTGTGTGAGTGCATGTGTGGTGTGAATGTGTGTGGTGTGAATGTGTGTGTAAATATGTATGTGTGTAAATGTGTGTGTGTATGTATGTATGTTTGGGGGTACAGGAGCTTTCTATGGCTTGGAATAAGTAAGGAAGAAGAGGTAGACATCTCTTCAAGATATTTTCTTCATAAATTCTTCTTTTCTGCATCAAAGTCATTGGTACCTTGGTAGAAAAAAATTTAGTTACATAATAGTCTTCATTTGTCATGACTAGAAGTCAGAGGGCAGGAAGATTACTTGTGGAGAAAGGAAATGTTTTGCTGTTTCATGGATCTCACACTTGAGTTGAGGACAGGTGTGGTGTTGAACAAAGACAGGCTTGGGTTTGAATCCGGCCCTTGGTACTACCTTTTGCTTCCTGGGGATAATTTCTTAGCTTCTCCTACAACACTTTTCCTCGACCATAAAATAGGGATTGTATAAATTGTAGGATTCTGGTAAGATACATATGCAGCTTACTTGGCATAGTGGCTGGCACACAGTGACTGTGTAATCCACAGTCATTAGGATTTGGAGAAGAAAAATAGTGTAGTTAGAAAGACTTGAAAGAAATTCTCTGGATTGAGATGCATAAGCATCAATATGTAAATAACCTGACTTTAAACACCTATAGATTGGAATCACTCAGATGTCAGAAGGCAGAGACAGCCACTTCCTGAAATTGGGATTCTTAGTGACATGCACGTCAGGACTTGGGAGAGCTAGGGAGGAGTGTGGAAAGTCCCCAAAGAAGAACACTGTCCTGTGATGACACCTACCTGTTCTCACATGTACTCCTGTGGGCAAGAGAACATTCCACATGAGAGATGGCTTATTACCATTCTCTACTAACTCAGCAAACAACCCCAGTGGGCAGTCTAAGAAAGTCAGTCCTCAATGCATCGTCCCAAAGCAAGAACATGGCATGTTAATGCCTACTACACCTCTCTCATAAATAGCTAAGATGCTCCTGATCATTAGTTAGTGGAAAAGCCTGTCTTCTGAGGAAACTCTCCATTCAAATAGAAGGCATTTACACAGAGAAGAAGGGAACACAAGAGAGGCAGAGCCAAGGCAGCAGGGAGAAAGATCAGTTTCTGTTATCAGCCATCATTGACACTGCACATTTCTGGGATTGTTATGATGGCCAAGGAAAAGCCCTTAGAGGAGGAAATGAATCTTTGGGTAAACCATGAAACTGCTTAATCTGGAAGACAGAGTGGAGTGATGGGTGGGAGAGATGACTCATGAGAGTGACTGAAGTAAGGCAAAGAGAAAGAGATAAAAATGTGCAATAGTTGAGCTGGGACCAGACTTTGGTCAGTGTGTGGTGTTGATGGTGGCGACCATGGTTATGAAGACTGGAAAGATTAGAAAAGGTAACTGCTTCTCCAGTTTACAAACTAAGTTTGTATTCACCCTTTCACTTGCCTCTTCCTGCAATGTCCCCAGGGTACACAGAGCTGGTAAACAAACCTTCAACATTCACAAACTGAATTTGCTGCAAACTCTGTCAGTCTGAGGACCCACAGTGTCAAACAGTTTTCCTAAATTATTTTAGATTCATCAAAACTTTATATGTGCTCCTAAGTGTGAGGTGAATCAAAGAATTGATATCAAAAAATTAACTATATTGTTTTTCTAGAACTGTGAATTACTCATTGCAAAAAGGACATATTTGATAGTTCTAATGAAAATCTAGCCCATTCAACAATGGCTATCCAGTTTTAGTAAACTTCCTCTATTTCCCAGACACTTTCCCCCTTTACTAAACATTATTATGAAATGTCTCAAATTCAAAATGAAAATGGTTTCTTGAAAAGAAGAGATCAAAGATTAAACTAAAAACATCATGGACAAACACAAGCAAAGGTACAATGGAGCCAGGAAATAATCAGCTCTGCACTAATTCTCAGAAGGAATTTAACACAATTTCTCCTGTTCTACCTCAAAAATTAATTTCTGTATACTGTCCTTGAGATCTGGATTTGTAATGAAAAGGAGAAAACCATTGAAAGAGTGAAGATTTTATGTGAATGAATCAGCCAAGAGTTCAGACACTGGGGACGGAAGATTAAACTTCTGCTCTTAGAAACCCAAGGACAGTACTTTTCCTTATGCAGTGATGTAGTCATGTATGTCTCTTTTACAACATTCGAGTCAGGAGGCAATCCTTATGGAACCCCAGTAGGAAGCTATAAAGGGATTGTTTAAACAGTTTGTAGGCTAGTCAAGGACAGGTCAACACTAGAACAGTATGGCCTTGTTTTCACTGCTAATTATATTCTAGACACAGAGATAGCCTCACCCCTCTTCCTGCCCATAAACCCTGTGGGAGATGAGAATTTTGAGTCTTAAGGTCAGAGAAAGTTGCTTTGGACCATGGAATCAGCATTCAGAAAGAATCCCCGAAGGCCTGGCCCTCACTGGGCCATTCCAGGACTAAAGGGAGCGGCCAGGACTCACCGTTTGCCCACTGGCCACAGCCTGTTGAAGGCATTCTCATTGCTTGGAGGATTTGAGTCCAGGAAGAAAGATGCACATGTGAGCTTTGCATTTAGGTTCACCTGTCATGTTGGGGCCTTATCATTAGTATGTGACTGGGCCAAGCTGTGAGGGGGCCTGAGTGTCTCAGTGCGGTAAAGAACACCTACTTTGTAAAGGGACTGTTGTTGATACCTTAGTGTTGGGGCCTTCATGTGAACAAAAGCAACTATAGAATCTGCCAGCTGTGGTTGAGGTTGGGTTCCAGTCGTATAGAGTGAAGCAACTACTTATGTCATGCAAAAAAACGAGTCAGTAGGCTTGACACAAAAAGGACACCAGGGTAATTCACTCAAGCACAAACTCAACCCTTGAAAGACATGGTGGTATTTTTCCTTTCTACAATCCCGTAAGACTTGCCATAGTGCTGGATCTGTGGTTCATATTCTTCATGCAGGTTCTGACAGTGATTATTGGACACCTCCTGTGTGGTTAACCAGGTTTGGGGGAAGGGAGTATAAGATACAGTCTTTAGCAAAGAACTGGAAAAGCTGAACTTACAGGAGATAGAGAAAAGTACATGTGAAGTAAGACACCATACAAGGAGACTGTGCATGTGCCTATGCGCAAAGGGAGGGCCATTAGAAATGGGGACCTTAGAAAACGGAGGATTTCTCTGGTTGTGGGGGCCTTTTAAACATCCCATTCCATCATTCTGTCTACAAGTGAAAAATGCCGAAGAAAATGATGTGTTCACACTTAGGATAGGATTTCTCACTTCTGGGGAGATGGAGTCTAAGTCCTTACCTTGATCTTCCCATTCAGTGTGACTCAAATTCCTGGGCATTATTTACATATAGAGCGAAACTTCAGAAGGCTGAATGATAGATAGGTGGGGGCTGGGGGACTGGGGAGGAGTATGAATGGACTGGAAACCTCAGGACTTAAGGAGCAATATCGTGGTGAGAGCCTTGACTTATCTTTTTGTTCAGTTGGACCTGAAGAAGTTGGCAAGCTGGACACACCAATAGCACAGACAAAAACAACTCAAGGAAGAGCAGGCTCTTCCTAGACAAAGGACAAAGAAAGGACCAGCAAAGAAAAGGTGTTGGCAAGAACTGATCTATTCTAGCCAAATACCAAAGGAAAAACATGTGGCCCTACTTAAAACCGCCAGAAAAGGCTAATCTGGGCCTGACTTTCCATCCAATAGGACTGTCATAAAGCACCTGATACTTCTGTGAGATGACATCAGAAAAGGCAAAGTAGGGAGTCCGTTCTTTGAGCCCCATTGACTGGTAACACACCTGGGAATTAGCCCTCTGTCCTTCCTCAAGATGTAACCTTGTACACCCTGGAAAAGATAGATGGGGGTCTCTCTATTTCTTATCATTGAGTATAAGTTTAGAAGGATCTCAAAATAAAATATCTTTTTTTTGGGGGGGCGGTTCTCAAGACAGGGTTTCTCTATGTAGGCTTGGCTGTTCTGGAACTCGTTCTGCAGACCAGGCTGGGCTTGAACTCATAGAGATCCACCTGCCTCTGCCTCCCAAGTAATGGGAATAAAGGCATGTGCCATCACCACATGGCTCCTACACACACACCTTTCTTTTTTTTTTTAAGTTTTTTTTAATATATATATATTAAATTCATATATATATATGAATTGAGTTTTTTGAGAGTTGAGGTACTGGGGTGGTTAGAATAGGTATGGCCCCCATAGGCTCATATATTTGAATACTTGGACATAGGGGAGTGGTGCTACTTGACAGGAAGTGTGGTACTGTTGAAATAGGTGTGGCCTTATTGAGAAAGTATGACGCTAGGAGGTGGGCTTTGGGGTATCATATGCTCAAGCCAGGCCCAGTGAATCCTCTCCTTCCTGCTGCCTGTGGATCCAGATGTAGAACTCTCAGCTCCTTCTCCAGTACCATGTCTGGCTGCCATGCTTCCTGCCATGATGATAATGGACTAACCCTCTGAAACTGTAAGCCAGCCCCAATTAAATGCTTTCCTTTATATGAGTTTCCATGTATTGGTGGAAGTATTAAGGCAACTCCACGTAGTTAAAAGGGAGGTTTATTTTGTGGGGTAACTTACAAGCGAAGGGATAGGTTACAGGATATGGGAAAGGCGTGGTGCAGTCCAGCAGTGTCCTCTGGAGAACTCTGCTCTATCTACCTCCAGCCTCCAGGGAACAGGAACCAAGAGAGCCAGCACATCCAGATCTCAGGTCTTAAGGGCTCCTCTCTCACCCCGTGTCGTAGGCATGGCAGTTACCAGAAACCTCAATGGGGGTGGTACTTCCAGGTCAAAGCTGGAACAGCTACCCACTACAGCCATGGGCATGGTGTCTCTTCACAACAATAGAATGTTGACTAAGACAAGAACTTCTGATAGAAGAGAAAGTTATATTCTGTGGCAAACCCAAATATGGTCATCTAAAAGTTAGAAGTGACTGCCCTCACAAGTTAATAGTTGTTTAGTAATTCAAAGCAACAGAAATTTATTCTTCTGCACTTTGGGAAGTTGGAGGAGTGAAATCAGGCTATCCAGCTGATTCTCAGGGCTCCTACTTTCCTTGACTTGAAGACTTCCAATCTTCTCATTTCTCTGCTACCCTCTTCACCCTCTGCAATTCACAAAGATATGTTGGATGGCATTTAGCATTCATTTAGTTATCTGAAGTAATCTCCACTCCTCATATTGTTTAACTTACACTTCTGCAAGAAATCTCATTCCAAATGAGGGCACCTTTCCTTATAAGATCTGATGTCCTTAGGTGGCCATTGTTCTGGCTATGGTGTGCTAATAAGTCCATTGTATAAATTGTCATGGTTCATTTAATAAGTCCACACTCACAACACATTCAAGATAAGAATATGAAGACAAGTATTTACACATTAACCTGGTTTTGTAGTATATGTGTTCACCAGCTTCCTTTCTAGAAACTAGCGATAGAGCAGAAATAAGGCAGACATAAAACCTCTGTTGGATAGAGTTTACAGTTCGGTGGTAAAGGGGGACACAGACAATAAGTGTGTTGTGAATTTGCACGAGTGGGGAACCCCCAGTTGGCCAGGCCAGGGTATCCCACTCGTGAGGGAATACACGCTGGGCACATGCAGTGGGGGATGGCTTGTGGAAAGTCACTCACACCCAGGTGCTGCATCCACGCGGGGAGTTCATTATCACAGAGAGATGAAGAGGAAGATAGGAAAGAGGGAGACCAGGAAGAGAGAGAAGGGAGAGAGAGTAGAGGTGTGCACACCTCGTGGTAGGAAGAAAGAGAGTGGAAGGGAGGAGTTTCTCCTTAAAACAAGGCTTGTATATCAGGATGCAGGGCAGGGTGGCACCAAGGGGTGGGATTTCAAGGGGAGGGTCAGAATATTAACAAAGTAGGTGAGTCAAATATATGTGTGGCAGGAAGGAGGATTGAGAGCAGTAGGGAGCTGGGGTTTGCTATTATAAGCAGAAACCAGAGAAGATTTTACCGGGGCAGTGACACATGAGCAGAGACCTGACCTGAAAGGGGATGAGAATGTAGCTCTGTGTACCTGCCTACAGCAGTTGGGGGTACCCAGAACAGAGTAAAGGGAGGATGAGTAGGGACTGCAGCATGTCTCTGAGAACCTTTCTATGCTTGGACTTTTAGTTTGTAGGGCGTGTTCTAGTCTACTCCTCTCCAACCCTAGTTTCAGCCTCTCACCTCCAATCCTTCAGGAAAATCCTTCTTGTTCTAAAGAGAAAAGGAAGAGTTGATGGGGCTGGAGGAAGGTTGAAATATAGAGTGTGTAAGGACAGCTGCGACTCACAGGAGCTGGAACTCAGAGAAAGGAATAAAACACAAAACAAACACAGTCTAACACAGCTACATCAATGAAGGACCACACATCTCAGCCAGTCTAATTGTGTAATAGATACACAAAGGGGGTTTTCTTAGGACACCATGGTGTTCATACAATGACGAAATAGCCTAACCCTGACATTTTTCTGAACCTGCTTTGTCCTTAAGTGATACCTGTCTACACAGAATTGAGTCCACCCTAATGCTAGGTGGACAAAGGCCAGAGTTAGTTTGCAATTGCTTTGAACTGTGGTGATAATGTGTTCCCAATATATCATGCACCCTAATAAACTTATCTGGGGTTAGAGAACAGAACAGCCACTAGATATAGAGGCCAGAAAATGGTGGCACACTGGCCTTTAATACTATCACTTGGGAGGCAGAGATCCATCCGGATCTCTGTGAGTTTAAAGCCACACTGGAAACAGCCAGGCATGGTGACTCACACCTTTAATCCCAAGAAGTGATGGCAGAAAGCAGAAAGGTATATAAGGCATGAAAACCAGGAACTAGGCTGGTTAAGCTTTTAGGCTTTGAGCAGCACAGTTCAGCTGAGATCCATTTGGATGAGGACTCAGAAGCTTCCAGTCTGAGGAAACAGGATCAGTTGAGGAATTGGCAAGGTGAGAAGCTGTGTCTTGTTCTGCTTCTCTGATCTTCCAGCATTCACCCTAATACCTGGCTCCAGGTTTGTTTTCATTAATAAGACCTGTTAAGATTCATGCTACATTGAACTGTGACTTCAAGCTGTATCAATTGCATACTGCTTTTTAAAAATGTGTTTGAGTGTCAGGCGGTGGTGATGCACACCTTTAATCCCAGCACTTGGGAAGCAGAGGTAGGCAGATCTCTGTGAGTTTGAGGTCAGCCTGTTCTACAGAGTGAGTTCCAGGACAGCCATGGCTACACAGAGAAACCCTGTCTCAAAAAACTGAAAAAAATAAAGTGTTCGAGTGTTTGCTTTCACATGCTTGTGCAATAATACATTTGTGCCTGATGGCCACTGAGATCAGAAGAGGGTGTCGGAGCTTTGGAACTGGAGTTTCATATAGTTGTGAGCTACTGTGTGGGTGCTGGGAATCAAACCTAGGTCCTATATAAGAGAAGCAAATGCTCTTAACCTGTGAGCCATCTCTCCAACCCAAGAACTGTATGTTTAAAGACACTACCTGGGGAAGAACATTGTGAACCTTGGCTTTTTTTCTAGGGTAAATTCCTAGAAGGAAAATTGCCGAGCCAAAAGAACATTTACAATTCTGACACACAGCATCAGCTCTCCACCTCTAAGAAAGGGTCTATCATTTTACACCCCAAAAGATCACCACTAATGAGTGTCAGCACTGAGAACCTTTGTCAGTATAATATAGGGAAGAGGATGGCTCACTAATATTTGAAAAATGCAAGCCTTTTTGAGGGCAAATGTCTTTCCCTGTGTTGATGGGCCACTCATATTTTCTCTTCAGTTTATTGTCTGTGCATGACCTTTGACCTGTTTTCTATTGAAGGAGCATCTTCTCTTGTTGAATTTGCAGGACTTATTTACATATTCAGGATCTTTAAAGTGCCACAAATACAATGCACACTGTACAGATAGACACAGATAGGACAGCCTGGTAACCATTTATTTTATATCATTTAATGTTGTCGGTTATAGTTTTATTCTTGGTTTCATGGAAAAATCTAGTTTTTTGGTGAGCATAGGCTGAAAATGTTTTTTTTTCCTGATGATTTCTGATCTAAATACTCTACCACCTGCCTCATTCTCATGCTTTCCTGCACTTTCCCCTGAACCAACTAGTGTTACACTTTTTCTTTTCAAGATGTGCATAAGGGCATTGCAGACTATCTTTGATTATTTAGACAGCTGCAATGTTTCAGGTTTTTTCTCTTGTCAGAGATGACCTTGACAGTGAGACATGTGTGGTAGTTGGGAATATATTGTCTCTCAAAATGTCTAACATTCTACTTTTTAGGTAGTGGAGTGTGCTGGTTTTTTTTAAACCTATTCATCAAATACACATATTCATAACCAAGGAGTACCTTCACTGTCTCACTGTTTTAGGTGCTCTTTCATATGCAGCTAATTTTAATTTACCTATCTAATATTACCATGGAACACTTGACATTTCTGTAGCTTACACATTAGATTGGAAAATATCTAGTTGATCATTTTTGTGCAGTATGCCTGATTCCAGAGATACTGCACAACCTTGAAGGCAAGTGAAATATTGTCTTGTGGTGTCGGGGGTCTCAGCCACCTTCAGTCCACTTCCACAGGCTCAGAAGTCTGTCTACACACATCAAACATATCCTGTCGGGTACCTGTCCTAAGTGGCATCTTTCTGGAGGGTTCTCTGCCTGCTCTATGTATTTCTAGAAAGCCCAAATAGGGGCTCCTTAAACATGGTCTTCTTGCAGATTCAGGTGTGGAAGGAAGTAGAAACAGCAATCATGAAAATGGCAGTGTCTAGTAGGCATTGAGGCAATGCCTGGCAGTTCAAGGCCACACCCTCCCACACCAGGGCACTTCTTGTAGACAAGCCTCAACATGGCATTGTGGGAAGGGAGGTTTTGGTTGTTATCAGAGCCGTGCCTGAAGGACCTGGAGCCCAGATTTGGGACTTCCAATGAAGAACTCGTCTTGGAGAGCTAAGTCCTCATGGGCAGTGGGGAAACCTGGTACCTGAAATCTCCTAAAACAGGAGTTAGGAGCAGCCCAAAGATGGATCCAAGGCAGAGAAACTTCAAACTGGGGAAGGGACTGGGCTGAGAATCCAACGCTCCTGGCCAGAAGTTCAGCACATCTGTGGCAAAGACATAGAGTCCCAGGCAGCTAGCTCATTGCCAGAAGTCATCAGAGAGGCAGAACAAGTTGGGAACTCAGTTTTAGAGAGAAAAAGGGGCTATGGGGTAAGATGGTGGAACCAAGATGTTTTATGGGAGATTGATGAAGAGTGTGACCTGTCTAGCCAGCTGCTGGGATCAAACCTCTACCCTGGCACCCACTACCCACATGAATTAGGCTGGGTTGCTCTGCTTTTCTCTGTGACAGTTTCCATGTTTATAAATGGCACTAATAACAATGCTCATAATATGGTTTTTATGAGAGATGAGTGAATAGGAATATAGAAAATGCTTAGATTACACAATTTTTTTAAATACTAGTTATTAGTGTTAATTTTATTATCATTAGAATTAGCATAAATATCAAAGTAGAGGATACCTTCAGGTTTCTTAATGCAGAATCATCGGCATGGTTGAGGTCTTCCTGGTTCCCTCTGACTTACAGAAAGGAGCCAAGTGGTGGCAGAGAACCATGGAGGCAAGGGGCCAGCAAATTCCTGCAAATGCAATTGGAAGAACAGCGTTTTCTTCTTAGGCAACTGACAGGCATTGTGCCTGCTCAGAACCTATGGTTTCTCTGAGGCCTGTGCTAGAAATGCAATGAGATAAAAGACCCTGGAATGTTCTCTGCTATCCTGGGGACAATGCCACAGACTGGCTCCCCTTCATCTTCATCTCCAGGATACACTGCAGCTTACAAGACACAGCTTCACACTCTGGCTTCACACTGACCCTCTTTTTAGGTCCTCAAGGGAACCCAGAGTTTAAGTTTCACAAGCCATGCCATTGTGATCCTGACTTAGGACACAGAGATAAAACCCAGTTGGTATAAGATCATGACAATGATAACAATGGTGTCTGTTATCCAGGAGTCTAGCCGTGTGCCAACGCACGTTTCCTGGTGAGTCCTGACAGCAACCGCAGATCATTTCCTCTTTGCAAATGTGGACACTAACTCAGGAGGGTTGAGATTAAATGACCAGAAATGACTCCAGCCTGAGACATTCAATAGCAGCTCCTGAGCATTCGAAAGAAGAAACAAAGAATGCTTGGGTACATTTTTAAAGGGGATGCTGCAGTTTTGACAGAAGAGAGTGATGTGCTGTCTGCTCCCTTCTTTGGGGAGAATTGACACAGACTTGAAACATTTGTGAACCCCCTCCACCCCCACATCTGTTTTGATTCTCCAAGGACCTTGATTCACTCTGGAGACCCTGTCTGGGAGAGGCCAAAGTTCCCTGTAGCTTCAGGGATCACAGAATCCTTTTCAGCAAGATCCCTCAGGCCCAGGCCCCTAAAAAAGTATGTAATAAATTCACCATCAAAACAATCTCACTTGTTCCCTCTGAGACCATTATGCTACAAACAAAGGTAACGTGATATTCCAATAAATATTTATCCTGTGAAATCATTAGGGTTTTTTTTTCTTCCTCATACACTAAACTGTATTCTTCAAATTTAATATAATTTCATAGTTCCTCCAAATCATTCATGGGTATACATGCAACATTCTAGTGCTCTACATCCTGTCATTTGAATAAGAATGATTATTAAAGTTTAGGCTGAGTTTAAAATGCAGAAGCATTTTACTGTTTTTATTATTAAAAAGTGCTGTAATGAAATATTTTAAAACGTTATAGCAATTATCCTTTCATTGCACGAACCTGCATTGTCAACTGTGCCACATTAAAATGTTAAATCATTATTTTAATATCAAATTACAGAAAGACAGAGAGAGGTTGCTTGGATTCATTTTCCATGCAGTGCATTTTCTCTGTAACGTTCTAATGCCTGTGATCGGTCACGGCTGAGAGGTGCTGTATTATACAGGAAACGCCACAGAATTAGGAGGCCCCAGACTTGAAATAACAAGGAGGTCTAGGGAATGTATGCTTCTTCATCATTTGTTAAGAAAATATAAAAAATAAAAACAAAACAAAACAAACAACACTGGAGTAATTAGCTGTGTTTTGGGTCCACAAGCCTACGCCTGCAGGACATCAATAGGAAGTAACGTGCAACAGCTGGGTTTGTGAAATAAAATGATTCACAGAAACTACTGTATCAACGGTGTGCTTTGGGCATCAGTGTTGTGAACCCTGCTGTTCCTGCCGGGCAGCTATGCTGGGTGCTCCCTAGCAGAGGTAACAGTAGAACGCTGGGGCAGCTCAAGTTGCCCTGGGACAAGTGTTAATGAGGAAGAAACGTGGGGATGAGAGACTCTACATTCAGCCTCTTGCCTCTAAATGAAACCTGTACAGTTCCTACAATGTTATCTCTGAAAACTGAGCCGCGTGTCTTGATCACAGTGAATATAATCATTACACAGAGGACTATGACCTATCCCATTAGGCAATTAAAAAAACCAAAAAGTACAGTTTTAATAGATTTCATGAGAAGCTAATTGTATATAACTCCAGTTGCTTATGGGTAACTATCAGATGAGGTGCACCCTGGGTCAATAACTCACTTTTAAGCTCTTGAAATCACATGATCTTATTATCTGTGAAGTTTTTGAAAATGAGCTCATTATCATCAAAACTGAAAACCATCTGAATAGTACTAACAGGTTATATTATAAACAAATTGCAGTATTCACAGGGAGCTTCAGTCAGAAACCAGTGTTATGGATGTGTGACTAATTTGCACTGGTGTAATATACTTTGATACATCAATTCTGCCTTAAAAGAGGCACAAACCAAGAATCAGAACCTACACAAATTTTATATTACGATGGACTTCTAGAGAGGAGTCAGCTACCTCAAATGGGAGTGCTTGCAGGCTGTTGGTGGGAAAGCAAAGCCTAAAGTTGCTGTGGAAAACTGTCTGAGTGTTTATCCACGAGATGGGGGATAACATCTCAGAGAGATTATCATCACGCTCATGTTTACGGGAGCACTGCTTGAGAGAGCTAAGACATGAGGTGGGTTGGGGTGGGTTACTGAATGCCCAGCAACGGATGAATATATAAAGGAAATATTACCCGTTTCAATTTGTGTATCCACATATGACAGACTGCTGCCCAGTCTTGGTTTTGTTTACTCGGTGAGCTTCTGTTCTGAGGATTGTCTCAGCTTCTTGCACTGTAGACATGTCATAGAACACTGAGTGCTCCAGCCATTTATTTTTACTTTTATTCTATGTTTTACTTACTGTTTTGATACGATACCTCACTAAGTTGTCCTGCCTGGCCTTGAACTTGCAATCTTCCTGCTTCAGCCTTCAGAGCAGCTGGAATCTTAGACCTTTGCTCCCAGGCCTGGCCTGTGCAGCTCTTTACAAAGAAAGAAATTTGGCCATATGTGACAACATATGAGACAAACTTTGGGGACATTATGCTGAAATAAGCAGGCCATAGAAAGACATGAACCACACGATGCTGGCCATATGAAGTACTTGAGGTGATCATATTCAGAAAATCAAAGATCAGATGATAATTACCTAGGGCTTGCTTGAGGAGCAGAAACGCTGTGAATCCAGACATAAAGGTTCAGTTAGGTTATGTGATTATGTTCTAGAAGTCTACTGTACAACCCTTACCCATATCCACAAATAATCTAATGTATGGTTAAAATGTATTGAGTGTTGTACTCGTATTGTGTTCCTACCACAATAAAGCCAGAATATAGTGTATGAAAAAAAAGTTCAATTAAAAATATACAAATAAAAATTACTTCAACTTCCTTACCTTCTTCATTTGGTCCCGTGTGTTTAGGTATCTTAACTTGACATTATCCCCAAACCCAAGAACGGAAGGAAGAGTGCAGAAGTTTTTGACATGCGTGCTTTGAAAACCAGTCCCCACTAGTTTGTGGTGAAGGCAGGACTGGGGTAGAGGATTGGGTAAAAGGAGGTGTGGAGCTGAGCCACCTCAGCCAGTCCCACTGAGTGTCTGAGAGCACACAGCTTCTCAAAGCGTTTCCAAAATGATGCAGGGCAGCCGGGTAGGATGGGATACCTTTCGTCAACTGTCGTTGGATGTGGGCTACCTCTGAGGAAAGAGCATTAACTCTGGACAAGACAGTTCAGTTGGGCTTACAGCTGTTTCCTGAGAGGGACTCCAGAGGTGGTGTGCCCTAACAGCTGGAGACCCAGTACCTTGGTGCTGAAGATTGAGTGTGGGAGGCACAGAGCCCACTTACCATCATCCGCCTCAAACTCAGCCTCCTTTAACACGTTAAATTTCCTTGTCTCTTTCCTTTGTTATCGACTTCACGATTTTTCCTTACCCAAGGTAGTAGAATAAGTCTTAAGAGTTCTAAAAATTGCCTTGGGCGATTTTTAACAGTCTGTCACATTTAATTTCCAGCATATTTATCCTTTTAAACAATTTTAAATAATTCACTACAAAGTGAAATCTGGCATAGGTCCTATCTGTCTTTTACTCCCTGAATTACCAAAAAAGCCAAGACAACAGATTTCTAAGCAGTTTTTAGGACCTGGGCTGGGGACTGGGGATGCAACCCAGGGAAGGGAGGCTGCTAGTTTTTAGTTCCTGCAATAAAGAAGAAAACTTGAATCACTGGTCTTGCAAATAAGTACCAAATTGTCCTCTGGAATGCCCTATTCTGTTTATGAAATGCAAATTGAAAACTTGGAAAAGAATTCTGCTATTTTATGTAAAAAAAAAAAATTAACATGAGCTAAGTGTTTCAGAGTTTAGATTAAAAAGCAAAACAAAAACCTCCTAGCTAGTGCTTAGGAACACGAGCCACATCTTCTACCAGTGACCCGTCTCTGAGAGACCTAGCCACTGTTCCGGCACCATCCTCATGTACTCTCGGAGAAACACGAGAGATATTAAATTATAGTGTAATTAAATTAAATTAGCACTTTGCAATCACACCAATGAGACTGAGGTGGTACTTGTGTTGTGAATCCTTACTTGCAAATCCTTTTACTTTGGGCTAAGACCTTCCTGGCAGGAGCAGCTGTCATGTAAAGGTGAAGTTTTAGAGGACTGGACAAGGGCCTTTGCATCCAGGAGATTGTAAGAACAAAAAGTAAAGCTAATTTGTTTTCAGATGTATGATACAACAACAACAACAACAACAATAATAATAATAGATAATGCTGTAGAGATGACACAGTAGATTAAGGCTCTTGCCACCAAGTCTGACAAACTGAGTTCAACCCTCCTGGAACCCACATGGTGGAAGGAGACAACTGACCCCCACAAACTGTCCTCTGACCTCCACATCTATGCCACAGCTCATGCATGGACACACACACACACACACACACACACACACACACACACTGAATGCAATAAAAATTTATGATCTCTGGCTTTTGAATAATTTTACAGTACCAGAACATGCATCTATATTACATACATTGGACGACTTCATCTTATAAATATAAAGCTTTTTGAGACCTAAGCATACTTGGCTTGGGGTGAGTGGTAAAAGGCTCACTTTAATAGTGAGAATTTTTAGATGTGTAGAGAAAGTAACTATTGCTGATTGAATGGATCAGAAGCCAGCACTGACGGATCGGAGCACAGGATATGGGGCACTAGGTCTCACACTTAGTGTCCACATAGCTTGTGTTTGAGATACTTCCACGATACAGTCTGTGTGGAAAAAAACATGATCTCAGATTTCTAACTATGCAGAAAGGAAAACAAGGCAAGAAAGCGCTTGGGGCACAATTTTTAACCCCCAGAGGCTTCTCCAAGTCCCATTGGATATTCGGGGCAGACAAGCTTCCTCCAAGAGTTGAGTTGCTGCTACAGTCTCTGGGGCCACAGTAGTGGAGCTGAAACAAAGAAGTGTCCGTGCATTAGCTCCGACTTTTCCCGTTACTGTCACAAAATACCCCCAGGAAAGAAAAAGAAGGGGGAAGATTGAGGGGTGTTACTTTGACTCAGTGTGGATACGGTCCTTCATTGAGGATGCCATGATGCTCACACCGTGACTATGGGTAGGAAGAGAGAGGAAGCATGCTACTGCTCAGCTTGCTTCCTCTCTTCCCTTATTACGATATCCTGGACTCCAGTCCATGGGATAGAGCTGCCCAAATTCAGGGGATCTTCCTTCTGAAGCAAAACCTGCCTAGAAACATTCTCACAGACCTGCCTCCTAGGTAACAATAGAAATTGTCATATACATACACACATACATATATACATACATATATACACACATACACACACATATACACATTTCACTCCTGTATGCTTATGTCTATTCATGAAAGTACACATTCTAATCATGTTACGTAGGGACCCACTAGACAAACAGGATCAGTAGAGATACAGACAGATAGATCGGTGGTATGTAGATCAAAAGACATAGCTTGGCTATAAATGTGGAAAAGGAGACTCAGGAAGCATTGTTTCCCGCAAATATGGAGGTTGAGACGTTTTGTCGTCAACTGCCTGCAAGCTGGAGACCCAGATCTGCTGGTGTGAATCTCAGTTCAGTGCTAGCCCCAGAGAAGATCCATACAAAAAAAAAAAAAAAAAAAAGGGTGGGGACCCCTCTTTCTTCTACCTTTGAATCTCTTCAGGTCCTCAGCAGATCGGCTGGTGTTCATCCACACTGAGGACAACTGACTCTGCTGTCATATGTGTGTCATACTCTCCAGGACACACCCAGAAATGGCATTTAACATGGGAAACCTATGGTATCTAACTCATCACACTCATCCGAAGAGTTCAGCGCTTTGAGTTAATTCAATGAAAGAACACCATAGGCTAGCCTTACCCCGCCCCTCCTTATGCCATTCCAGGTCTATCCAGTGTCTTTTGAATGGTCCAGGGAACAATGGATGGACACATAATACCAACCTGCAAGAGGCCAGCTGAAAGGTGGGTAGTGACAGTGGCCAACAGTCTTCATTGTTGAAAAAGTGTGTGGCCAAGTGGCTCACAACTTCTGACTGTATCAGATGCACTGTGTTCTTTCCTAGCACCCCATGATAGGTTTCATCCCTAGTTGCTGGTTTCTGCATGTTTGGGATAAGGACTAACACTTTTAACCAATTTGCAGGTGATGCCAATATTGCTGGTCTAGGAATCCCAGAGTGAGAAGAGGTCAAAGCAGGGAAGCCTCCCATGTCATTTTGTAAAGTCTTTTGAGTTACTTTGAGCTTCTGGGGCCAATGGTGAGGACGGCTGCCAGACGGGAGTGATCAAATGGCTTAAGGCAGAGTACTCTAATTCGAATGTCCCTTGATGGCCTGAGAGGAAGCAAGGCTGTGGGAGGGAGCCACACTGCCTGTAGCCCTGGAGACGACAGAGCCCCATCTGCTGATTGGCTTCCTTGTAAATGATAACGTTGTCCAAATTTACCTCTTGTCATGCCCGCAGATTTTATTTCACTGTCTGCTTGAAGCACTGCTGTTTTTACTTGAGGGAACCACTGTCCCCATCCAGATGAGTCTAGAATCTTAGTATGTGCTCCTGGGCCTCAGGGGTAAGTGACCGTATTCCCAAAGCCTAGCCGATCAGAGTTCTGCCTCCGGAAATTTCTAAGATTTGTTAGTGGGGGCAATTCTCCCATGGATCTGGCTACAGTGGTCAGAATGTTAATAGCTGCTGTTAGCCACACCTTCTTCCACAAGGAGAGTGCCTGAGGGGAGGAAAAGGCTAAACTCAAGAGGAGGGATGGATGGGAACAGCCAACAGCAGAGCTCTGCTATCTGCCAATACAGCTTGGAACTGTTTGGATTACTTCAGCCCCAGGGCCTCTGTCAGGACCTTCTACCTTCTCTCAGCACCCTGTTTATCCCACCCACCCTCCTTTTTCCCCTCAAGTTTTTCAGTTGGATCTCAGTCACTAGCAAAGGAAGGACCCCTGAGCATTATCCCCATTATGCTCAAACACACCAAGGATAGTAGAGAAGACAGGGAAGAGCAAGCCATGGGAAGCTGTGTTGATTGAGAGACCTCATAAGGACTGCCAGGCTCTTAATGCTGCAAAAGATCAGGGTCACACTGAGGTAGTCTAAGATAAAGTACAGCGATGCATATGATGATTAAAATGGAAGCTGCCCTTGCCCCCCTCCCAAAAGCCTTGGGATGAGTTCCTTAGGCTCCTTCCTGTGGGCTCTGTGCCGACATGAACCCCTGCATCTTGTAATTTACCTCCCATTCTCCACTCACTTTTGCCTAATCAATGCGTTCCAAATGCTCCAGGCTGAACCCCAGAATGCTAAGTATAACTCTGTTCCTAATGTACAGAGAGAGCCCTCTGTTTCTGGCCAGTGTGGGTTGTCAGCTAACCTCTTTGAGTGAGGCACCCCGTTCAATCCTATTAGGGACCCCCAGAGAACAATAGCAAAATCCCAAAATGTAGCATGGAGACTCTCCACTGTGTATGTGATAAATGCCTGTCTCAGAACAACAGGGACAGTGTCATTGTATGAGTTCCCAAACAACCCAACCGGATGAAAATATTCCTACCTGAAGAAGTAAAATAAGCCAGAAAGCAGCAGATACAAGGGACTTGAGCTGTTCTGAGCCACGGCCAGTTGTAGAAAAAAGCAGTACCACCTAGAAGGGTGCTTTTTAGCGTGGAAGGAGGACTTGCCGCAGCGGTCTATGGCAGGGGCTTCTACTTGCCCTGACTTCCGACCCACCTGCAAGCTCGCTGGAAGAATCCCCACCTGTCTCACCCTTTCCAGTATCAGTTCACATGAACCTAAAGTAAGTCCTAAGAAGTGACCTTGGGCGAATTTCTGGTTCCAACGCCTTTGCTTCTCCCTGTAAAGATAAAATTGCCTGCCTTCACAGGGCAGCTGTGAAGAGCAAATAACAATGTCTGCAGCAGTTAGGGGAGATGCAGAGAAAGTCCTCACCCCTCAGCGGGTGCGGGGGGTCATCACTGCAGAACACCATTCCTACGCTCTTCGTCAAGGTCAAGGGACACATTTATGAAGGACACTAACCTCCCTGTTGATATGAGTCAGGTTTTTCTAACAAGTGTCCCTCCCACAAATGAAATCAAAATCTGCGTTCATCTCAGGTATAAAGCCATGTGTTCAACATAAACATGATTTTGTACAATAGACGAGAAGGAAGGAAGGTAGGAAAGGACTCTTACAAGTTGTATTTCACGTGAAAATTTAATACTTCGTGATAGAAGAGGTACTTAATGTTTACTGAGGCGTGAGTGAAACGATAAAACCACCAAACAAAAGATATCTGAAAGTCTTTTAATTCTACCATATAGATAACTAGATATATTTGCTTTATATAAAAACATACATTTGGTCCAACATTCCCCCAGTATTAACAAAAGTTTACTTTTAAAAAGATAGGGAAAGGTTGGTAGGGTATGGTTTAAATATATTCTACAATTTTAAAATTTAATTTTACACATTGCCATGCTGTTCCATTACATATGCAGGAAAGGGGAGAGGAATGTTTTCCAGACTTGAAAAAAATTAATCCATGTTCCTTGGCATCGACAGATAATGTTATATTTAAAATATACATTTATAATGTGAGACCCATTATCTAATAAAAGTCATGAAATCTAGCTTGCTCATTTTGTGACTTATAATAATTGGAAGTTGATCAAAGAAAACTACTTCCATTTTTATGACATTGTTACTATTTTTATGGACAGAATTTAAAATGTGGGATAAAAATCCAATATACAATAATTGAAACATACAGTCCAACCTCCCAAGCTTTGATAAATCTGTTCCTTTCTGGCCATTTTCAGTGTTGCTATAGTGAACAGTGTTGACAAGTGGCTGAAAAAGCTTATAAATGGAATTCAGATCATAGATAAAACTGAACATAAACTATCTCGCAACATTTCTGCATGTTGGGAGGCCCGGTTTGTGCCACAGATGGCCATCTCCCAATAATACATAAAACACTTCTTTCTGGTGCCCAGCACACATTGTTGAATGCACAGGTCATTTGAACAGAACAATAATTCAATTCACTTCATAATGATCTCACTAGGAGCCAACACAGACACCAGGGGATGCTGTTAGAAGAACAGAATTGTACCGGAGTTTGAAAAATTAAATTCTTAAAAAGCCACCATGCTCTCTTGTCAAAATAGCACTTAAATGTATGCAGTGTTTAGAGACAAGGCAGGCTCACTGAGTTTATTTTAGTCGCTTGAATTATACTGCTGTGTGTCTGTGCCATGCTTCTTCAGTCTCCACTCTGGAAGCTTTCCTGGGAGGGTCAGTAATGGCCACTGAGCCCTCTATTGGCTTACTGGCTGAGCCCATTGAAGAAGAAGCCTTGAGTTCGTCACTTTCTCTGCTCTAACCGCTGAGGTTGCCCTCATTGAAGACTACAGAGCGTTTCTGAAGGACACATGGGAATCATTAACCAGTCCAATAAAATGACCCATTTATGAAAGCAACAGTTATTATAACCTCACCCCCCCATGGCCATATTTCTCTAAAATAATTTCTTATTTTGGGGCTACTTTAATTTCAAACTTGTAAGGCTTAAGATCCTGGAGTCCCTATGTTAGCAGTGATGAAGGAACTAAGCCAGGAGAAAGCAGAATTAGAGGACTTCCAGCATCTGAATGCTTTTTACTCCTGACACATCTGGAATCCAGGCACCAGCGCTTTCTCTCTCTCTCTCTCTCTCTCTCTCTCTCTCTCTCTCTCTCTCTCTCTTTCCCTCCCTCCCTTTCTCTCTTTCTTCCACTCCTCCCCTCCCCCATCTTTCCTTCTTTCCTTTCCTTCCTTTCTCCTATCTTTTATTTTTTTTGACAGGGGTTAGTTATGTAGCCCAGGCTGGCTCAAATTCAGAATCTTCGGGCTTCAAGCCTCCCCAGAACTATAACCATATCAACCCATGCTTCGGTGTCCTGGCCATGCTGATCACCTCTCTTATGTTTTAGGACTAAGTCTAATGTGACTGAAATGATGCATCTTATTGTTCAAGATTTAGCTATTGCTTCCATGTCGTCTTTTGTCTCCTTCATTTACTAATGAAGCAAGGGCTTTCAATGTGTTTTTGCTTAGTGTGTTAGATTAAAAGATCTATAGGTTTTGCTGGGTGGTGGTGGCGCATGCCCTTAATCCCAGCACTCGGGAGGCAGAGGCAGGCAGATCTCTGTGAGTTTGAGGCCAGCCTGGTCTACAGAGCGAGATCCAGGAAAGGCGCAAAGCTACACAGAGAATTCCTGTCTCGAAAAACCAAAAAAAAAAAAAAAAAAAGATCTTTAGGTTTTAGGATCTAGTCCTAAACTTGAACAGAGCGGTTGTAAATAAAACAAATGCGAAAACCAAACAAGGCAAAACAACAATAACAAAAACAGAAAAACAAATAAACAAACAAAACCTCCAGGAATAATACTAACACAAACCAATTCAAATTATTATTAATTTAATAGCAGAAAATTTGAATAAAGTCTTGCTACTGTTTTATAGTTTAATTGCTTATTTAAAATTTCTCCATCCATCTGCCCTTGTAGACTTGAAAAAAATTAAATCTTCCTTCCTATAAAATAGTACTTTTATACTTGGGAAAGCCATTTCCCTGTAGGACTAACCTCTGTCCCTGCCTCTTCAATTCCCTGTGATGGTGCTGACTTCTGCTGGAAAATCAGGAAGAAGAGACTCATTCGATTTGTCCATGGCTGGGGGGGGGGGGGGGGGGGGGGGGGGTGTCCATGGTGAGGTGGGGGTGGTGTTTTAGGGTACAGAGATACTGGGAGGAAGAGGAGGAGCACTACTTTCCACTTGCCTGAGAAGCCACACTTTCTTTTTTCTTTAGCATCCCTTTCCTCTGCTCACTGATATCTCTCCCAGAAATCACAGCCCTGCCTCTAAAAGGACTAACCGTTTAAGGGAGAGAGAGCACAAAAGGTAAATGAATAAATATAAAAGGCAGCAGGAAATGCAGAGATCATGAGGACCGAGAGCACCTTAGAGAAACTGAGACCAGGGAAGGTTCTTGGAAGGATCACCACTGGTATGAAACCTTTCTTTCCCGCTCTGTGCGCCACCTAGAGAGGAGGCTGCTCTCCCATCAGTCAGGATGCAAATCCTTCTGCATCTGAATGAGCAGCCCCGGAGTTCACAGGGAAGCTTTGTGAGGACAGGCAGAGGAAAGAAAGACTGAGTCCTTTGCAGAAGACACCTATAACTTCTGATCAAGAGAAAAGCTAAGAGCCAGGAGCTAAGAAACCACACTATTAGCCAGGCTCCAAGGGGCAGAAATTGAAGCAGGAGCGGAAAAAGCATTTAAACTGCACTTACTATACCCAGGGCGGTTCCACACATTTTCCTGGTGGCATTAGTTCAAGTCAACCTCACACCAATCCTACAAAGATCTAAGAGTCCCCAATTCACAGATGAGGCACAAGAACACTAGTTAACTTTCCAAAGAGCAGGTAGCTACTTACTTGAAAGAGCCGGGACCTGAGCCCAGACCCAGCTGAACTCCAGCACCTCCATGGTTATATAGCTCACATTAGAATCACTTGGAGAGTTGTTAAACAATATTGATACTCCAGGCTCAGTCCTAGAAATACCGCTATAGTTGATCAGCAGTGGGGGCTGATCATCAGGACATTTTAAATTTTCCCAGGTGATCTTAGTATGCAATTCTGTCTCTCACTGCTCTGCCATCTTATGATCTCTACGCCGTCCCTTGCCTCCCCATCACACACACTATCCCATCCTGGTCTTGAACTCTGCCTCATCCCTGGTTTTCTTCTCACATAAAAACAGTTTCTGTGGTAGGTTTCGAATAGGTCCACACATTCTGGGAAGTTGTAGATGAAGCCTGTTGACATCTCAGGAGGGAACTGTGGATTCATCTCCTATAGAACATAGCTGCACACATTTTCCTCGGGTGTATAATGTATAGATGTGTAAAAAGTCATCTAGGAGAAACAAATCAACTAATATAGAGCCTGAGACAGGAAGAGGAGCAGGATTAGGAGGAGGGAAGAATCCAATAGAATTTCACCCCTGCTTTGTAGTCTACCGTGATGCTTGGATATGTCACAGTGAGAATGTACCCATGCATCATTAAGAGTATTTTCCCTACAGAGAATTGAGGAAGTTTTCTTGTTTGTTTGTATGTTTGTTTTTTAAGATATATAATCATACTGGAAGGGGTTTTACTAGAAACTCACTACTGGAAATGTAGTCATGCAAGTTCCTTATGAATACAGTAGTATTTGTAGCCTGTCCTGGGGGCCTTAACAGCATGTGTAGACCCTGAATTATAGACACACAGTGTTGAAGAATTAAAGAGCAGTAGGCCATGGAGCCCAACCTTCCACACGTGTTTGATTCTTGGCTCTAACATCCACTACTTTGGCAAGACACGCTACGGCTCTGAGCCTGTTTTCTCATCCATACCGAAAAGCATTCCAGAATTAAAGAAGCTAAATGTGTGAGCCTTTCTGCAGTGAAAGCAGTGAAGAGGTGGCATCCATAAACGGGAGCTATTGTCCTGTACGCAAATCTGTGCCTGGCTCAAAACACATACATGTGGGGATCACTGAGTACAGATAAATTGAGGGCTCCATGCGTTATATCCTTTTGTCAATTAATCTTTTGGAAGGATGCGAAATGTCCATGACATGAAGTGGACTTCTGTAGGTGCTGCAGAAGAAGCCCAGGGCCATGTAAAAGCATGCACTTACCACTGAGCTCTATCTCCCCAGTTCAAAGCAAACTTTCAAGACGTGAACTATATGACTTTTGCAAAGATTCCGGTGGCCAGACATTTGTTTCCTATTTAAAGCGATAAGAGGGTGGGGTGGCACACATCTTTAATCCCAGCACTTGGGAGGCAGAGACAGGCAGACCTCTGTGAGTTTGAGGCCAGCCTGGTCTATATAGAGTTTCAGACTAGCTAGGGCTATACAGTGAGACCTTGTCTCAAAAATGAAAAGTATATTAACAATAAAGTGATGGGCAACTCATTTCCCTCAGCTACAATGGAAAAACAAAACCGTGGACGTGAACACTAAATCAGAGTTGAATCCTATAGGATATTGCTACTACATGAGTTTTCTGTCCCATCCTGGTTCTATATGTTAGAAGTCACACAGGGCCCCTGAAGACTTCAGTGTGCCAAGAAATGTGGTTTGTTTGACCCATGCAACGTTTTTCGACAGTGGTGGAACTTACTCCACATTTGAAATGTTCATTTATGTAAAAAATGTAAGTTGCGTTTTGCTCTTAAGAAGCTGATATATCTATATCTTTTACAGGAACTAGAAGAAATGATACCTATTATTCTCATGACCAAGAAATGATAAACATTTAAAGCAATGAATAGGCTAATTACCTTGATCTGCTCCTTAATACAATTTATGCACGTGTATAATTATTTTGTGATAAGCAAGTAAATGGATAAAACAAGAAAAAATAATAATCTGACATATGGGAGTTTTGGTGGGTCATTTGGGTAGGAGTGAGTCGTGGATTCTCTCTGTAGTCAGGACAAGGTGTTCTCTAAGAAGCCATAAGCCACACTTGGACAGCTTACGTCCCTCAATAGTGTTCCCTCTTGCCGTTAGGCATTGAGTTTGTACCTCTGAGACTTTGGCTGTTTCTCTGAGGCCATAGAAATGTGGCTGGGATAGGAGGACTGCATGCCTTTATAATTACATCTGCCTACACACGTCTGGAGTGTGGGGATCCCCAAGATGGAGGCTGCCTCTCTTTGTTTGCTTTTTAATGAACCAAAGCAAAGGAATGTGGAGCTCTCTGAAATGTTTCTGCAAAGAAGCAAAAAGCTGCTGTTTATGATCCACCTTCTTTCTGCCATGAGCTAATATTCATCAGGAGGCCGGCATCTGGCAAAGGCCCTGAGTAGCATGCCATCCCAGCAATCTCTCTTCCCTGTCTTCCCATCTGGACGAGTCTGAGGTTCCCTCCCTTCACACAGGCTCGGCTCCTATAAATGGAAGAAAAAGCTGAACCATGACCCTTGCCTTTGATGTATACAGAGAGATGCTTATCAACTTTGGTGATATTGACTTCATTTTTAATATCATGGAGTCAGTTGTGAATCAATACCTGTCCAATTCTTGTCTAATAAATGTCCTTATCTGGAAAGTTATTAAAAACAAACAAAAATAGGTCCCATTTCCTTAACTCAGCTGGAAGATCTCGCCATGACAAAATTATTTCCCATAATTAACAAGAGCAAAATTTGAATTTTGTCGTAAAAGGAATCTTTCATTGGCCCATGTTTTTAGTCTTAAGTCGTTTCTCCCCAAGTGACTGCACTAAGAAAGATTTCAGGGATGAATGGAAGTGTTGCTCAGCAGCAGAGCACTTGCCTAACAAATGTAAGGCCCTGGATTTTATTCCCAGCATACTGGGCAGGAGTGGGGAGGAAATTTCTAATCGTCAAGTGAAAGGTGGCACACACAGGTAGCAATGGTCCACGGTGAACATTTGTCTCCATTTCTCTAGCACACATCCGTCATGTCTCAGTCAGTCTACCAATTAATTCATCCTCAATTCTGATACACTGAGTACATTTCATTCCCAAACACTTCAGCATTTATACCATTAGAGTTGGTATCCACTTAGGTTTCAACTCAATCTAGTGGGATGAGTGTCTAAAGGTACAGCACACTCCTGGTATTAGCATGTACCCTGGGTGTGACCCTGCAGCATCAAAATAAATAGATAGATAGATAGATAGATAGATAGATAAAGAAAAAAGTATTATAATAAATATATATGAGATAAAATCCACCATTGTAATCACTTTGAGGTATGTCATTCTGTGGTAGATCACATAGTCACATTATTGTGTGATGATCCCCACCATCCAACTGCAGAACTTTTCCTTTTCCTCTAGTAAAACTCTGCCTGTCAGATGCCAAGTCTGCCCAGCCCGAGGGTACTCCCATGCTATGATTTGTCTTATGAAGTTGATTATTCTAGGTACTTCATATGTGTAGACTTACACTTGGTTTTTTTCCTTTGTAAGTGGCCCATTTCCCTTAGTATACGTTTTGTTGTTGTTGTTGTTGTTGCTGTGGTTTTTTTTTTTTTAATTTTTATTTTTGTGTGTTTCTGAGACAGGATTTCACTGTTTTCTTGGCTGTCTTGGAACTGACTCTGTAGATCAGGCTGGCCTCAAACTCAGAGATCCGTCTGCCTCTGCCTCCTGATAGATGTTCCTTCCCTTTGGGCTATTATAAAGGACACAGCTGTGACATGTGTGCACAGGCCTCTGTTTGAGAGCCTCTTTCCACCACAGGTGGGTGCATGCCCTGGAGTAGAGTACTGGATCATGCACTAAGCTTACATTTAATTTTTTTTAATATAAAACATAGAAAATGCACATTACTAAAGAGTACCATTTAATGGCTTGAGACAAATGTATACTAGATTGTTTTCCATTTTTCTTTTCAGGTCCTCAACGTATAAGCTAATCTTTCAGTCAGAAGACCCAGGATTGCTGTGGCCAAAATTCTGATGGGGAAAAGTGTAAGGTTAGTTGACGTCAAGGTAGCCAGAGACAGACCCCACTCCTCTCCCAACAGCACAGATTCGAGGCCTTTAATGGCTCTAACAATTCTACCTGGAAGTTTGCAAAACTAACCTCTCCTCTTCCACTACTGACTATGAACACATTATCTTACAGAAGCGACTACCACACACCTTTCAAAGAGGGACTTAAGCGAAAGAATGGGGACTCAGTTTTCAACTCCTCATTTCCAGGAAGAAATGATCTCTCCCTACATCCAACATACATACTCCCAAGAGTCTAAAGATTTTCAACAGGCAGTGGGCTAAGTTTATTTTACAGATTAGGGATTTATCATTAGCATAAAACAAACAAGAACAACCAATGCACACCCAAAACTAGTAATAGTCTCATAGGAAGGGGTGTGGAGAAAAAAAAAAATTCTCAGATTCTGCAGATAGTATTAAGTAGTAGCTGAGCCTGGTGGCAATGCCTTTAATCCCAGCCTTTAATCTCCAGAGGCAGAGGCAGGTGGGTCTCTGAGTTCGAGGCCAGTTTGGTCCACAGAGAGGGTTCCATGACAAACAGGCTGCACAGAGGAACATTGTCTCCAAAAACCAAGACAAGAAATAGTAAAGTCATTGCTATTTCAATCACACGTTTAATGTGGCTTGTTCCTGATTTCAGGGTTTTACATCTAGAAATTTCTCTTATAGACACACTATAGAACTGCACCAGGATATATGTGTATGGGTTTGCTCACAGCCACATAGAACACAAGGCAGAAGATAATTGTTAAAAATCAATCCTGAGAGACTACATGTAACTGGTGTAACTCACTTTACCAGTTTGGAACAAATGAAGTTACATCTTTTTAAAGTCATTTTATGGCTTTGGCTCCAAATATCCATGTGCCAGATTAGAGCCAGAGAAGTCCCTGCTTCTCCCCCTACTCACCCCCCCCCCCACAGGCCCGGCCACCCCCCTGAATTGTCCAACCACCCTGAGGCTTTCCTCCTGCACAGTGGCCCACCCAGCCTCCAAATGCCTCCTGGAGAGAGACGGGAATCTGATTAGTCTGCGAGGAGCCTGTTTTCAGCGCCTGTTGTTCCTGCTTGCCATAATACAGCTGTTGAAAGCTGCAAATTTAATAAACAGGGACTCTCCTCCCAAAATAAGGCTGGGGACAAAAGGGTTGACTGGTTTTTGTGAAAAATAAAAGTAAAGATCGTCTTATTTATTGCTAGACATGATTTATCTTTGAAGAATGTATACAACAGAATTGATCATATACTCTACCTAAAAAGTTAGAATAAACTGTTAGAATAAACAACCGACCAAGGGTTGACCAGTGGAGGAACAGTTTACCTAACAAAAGGATTTTGCAGCAAATTTGACACCCTTCACTCCATACTGACTTTTATAGCAGAAGACTGGGGTCATTTATAAGACGATGTAGAGGGGGTCCTCCATTTTCCTGAGGGCCTTTTTTAGTCCTCTGAGATTCAAGTCTCCTTTTGAAGCATGTACTCTGTTCTGCATCACATTGTTTTCCTCCTTGTGAGAGGGCCCAGCACTGCCAGACGCTCATTTGCTTATGAAATGCTTGTCCAGAATCACTTCCAATGGCTTCATAACATCCTGCATCTTCTGCAAGATTAGCAACTTTGCACTGCAACTGAAATGCATTTTATTTACATTGTATTGTGGGAAGTTGATAACATCTGCAATCAGCAAAATTGGCTGGTGGAGTGGGGATAGACGCTGGGTCGGGGAGGCATTTAAATGGGGACTAATTTAGTAAGTGGTCAGCTCGTTACTGGATGTTTCCCTGTTATGACTAATTTCTGCTCTCCTACACAACTTAACCACTACTGGGACTCAGGTAATGATAACAAAGAGTTGGATAACAAGAAATTTCTATACTTGCATCACTAACAAGGGATGCAGTGTGTATGAACATTGGAAAGCCATTTACAATGCACTGTTATGGAAAAAAAGCCAACTCCAAATGAACGGCGTAACCATGTTTTTATGGACAGAGGCAAAGCACTAAAATGTAGCAGATAAACTAGAATGTGACAGCACAGGAGCGGCAGACACTCTGATGGGTGTGCCCGTGAAGGGAGCCCATCAGAGTAGCCTCATGTTTTTAATGAGCATTTACATTTCAAAATACAATAAAAGCCAATTAAGAGCAGTTTTTCAGTAGTTTATCTGAGAAAGGGCCGAAATAGAAAAGAATAAGAGAAAAGAAGGAAGAAACAAAAAGATAAACACCGTGAAAAGAAAAATAGCTGTGAGCAGGTCAGCACTCCAGTCCTTGTAACCCTTTCCCAGGCAAGCTACATGCTTCATTATAAACTAGGCAAAGGCCCCTTTTTAATGTTGTCAAGCCACGGGCATTTGGAAAGACTGTTTTTTTCAAAATACTGTGTTACAGAGTACTGCTCAGAGGAACACAAGGGTCCTAAGACTCTGGGGCCCTTCTTCAGATAGCTAACAACCTGAGGTAACGTCTGTGCTCAGAGGGTCTAGCACCAGATCAACCGGAAAGGTGGAGAAACTGACCCTGCTGACTTCCCAGGCTTGGCTTCCCTCCGGGACTCCACTGGTCCAAGCAGGAGATGAGATTCCTCAATGAGTGAAAATGATACCCTTTATCTTGCACAGGAAGGGAAATGCAGAGGCTGGTGCAAAGGTCATTTAGAGTGTCTACCTAGCCACTACAAGAGTTTCTGGAGGCCTGCGATAGGAAGAGCTTTGAACTGAGATGGCGGTGTATCCATATTTTTATCTCTGCCCTGTCTTAGGAATGAGGAACCAGAGAGTCAGTCAGTGTCAGTCTGTGGCTAAGGACGGAACAGAATTTGAACCTAGGATCTCTGCCTCCAGAGCACATGCTCTTAGTAATTTGCTGTGGCCCTACTCATTTGTCACGTCAGATTAGGGGTGATCCTTGCATGGTGCTCCTGTAAGGCAGGTTAGCCCAGGAGGGAAGAGGAAACCAGCTGTGGGAATGGAGTGGGGAGAAAAGCAAGACTCATTGACAAACAACAGGGCCACCCACAAACTCTCCATAGGCTTCCGGGATGAGAGGTTGGCAAGACAGTGGCACACTCGCTTCTTCCTGCCGCTACTGGAAATGATCCCCGCAGGGCGGAGTGGAAGAGCTTTAACTGGGTGAGCATTCCCTGTTAGCCAACAAGTAATGAGGGATGGAGTTGAGTTCTGCACTCAGCTGTCACAAATGGCTTTGAAGAAGTCGCCCTGTAGAAACGTCAATGGTGGGCTAACTGTGTCTGGCACGTTCATATCCAGGAGAAAGTGTTTTCCGTGTGCCGTTCCAGGCACCATGCATGGCCGTGTTGCACACCTAACCTTTGGCATTCCCGTGTGCCAAGTTAGTCTTCAGAATCCTAGAAATGCAAGCAAAGTGACACCTACCTGTTCTAGCGCAACTTAGATCTGCGACCCATTCCGAAAGTGAAATATTTGTTAAAAAAAAAAAAAGTTCATTTAATCATCAACAAAGTGTGTTACATGTATTAGTTTATCTGAGACTCCCTTTAGTTTAAAACGTGGCTTGTGTTCACCACCATAGTCATGAAAAACCTTGTGACGTCGCTTCTTGTCAATGAAAACCAACTGCTTTTCAGATGCATTTCATACCTGCGTGTAAGGTGCTTTGATCGGATCCACCCCCCACTCCCTCCCCTCCGTCCATCCCATTCTTTCTATCATCTTTCCCTTCCTACTTCACCTGCTCTTTGTAAAAATGCGCCCAGTCCTCCGAGGGCTGCAGACATGTGTGTTCCGCTAAACCCGGGCAGCCTCTCTCTCAGGGGCCTCATCACTGATGGCCTCCCTTCCGTCATCATCACCAGTAGCTCTTCAGTTGGGGCTGGAACCTCATGAGTCCCTCCTCCATTCTCTTAGAGTTTCTATTTGCTGTGAAGAGACCCCATGACCATGGCAACTCCTATAAAAGAAAGCATTTCATTAGGGCTGGCTTGCAGTTCAGAGGTTTAGTCCATTGTCGTCATAGCAGCAAGCATGGAGGCACATAGACAGACATGGTGCTGGAGAAGGAGCTGAGAGTTCTCCATCTGGATCAGCAGGCAGCAGGAAGGGAGAGAGGGTGACGCTGGGCCTGGCTTGAGCTTCTGAAACCTCAAGACCCACCTCCAGTGACACATTTCCTCCAACAAGAGCATACCTCCTCCAACAGAGCCATGCATCCTAATCCTTTTAAGTAGTGCCAGTCCCTTTAAGTCCATGGGGGCTTCCATTCAAAGCACCACACCCACCGGTGCCTGGAATTTGGGTGATTTGGTGCTAAACATACAGTCACAGCTGCTGTGTGCCATTGTGCTGTCACGTGCAGGAAAATTCTGTGTCACTGCAAATGGCTCCTACCTTTTTCTCCTAGAATTTCTCCACCTTTTCTTTCCATGTGATCTGAGCTTTGGAGAGAGCAAGTATGATACACATGTCCCCTTTAGAACTGAGCACTCCACAGTCTCTTCTTCTCTGCTGATGGCCAGTTCTGGGTCTTTTGGAGTAGTCCATGGCATAATAAAAATACTCCCCTTTAAAGGCACTGCCTTGAAAGTTTTTTAAAATGTCCTCAACATGTGTGAAAATAATTTGTGTACACTGAATGCAAATTCTTTTACTCCTTTGTTTCTCTTTGTATCCGAGAGTGTGAGGATATATGTGAGCACTGTAATGTTTTATACAGACAACCCAAAGTTTTCTGTGTAACTATAACTTGTAGGTTGGATCACATTACTGTCTGAGAATAAATTACTTGGTTAATGAGTGGGTCTAGACACCCACCTGGTCGTCACTTCTCAAGAAAAATCTTGTGGTTGTTTCTATTTGTCACCTAGACAGTGAATCCTGTGGACAGATACTATGTCTGTTTCTTTGGGGAAAATGGTCTTTAAAAACAAGAGGTCATTACTATATTAGCCCTAGTACTGAAAGGTGATGGTATTTATTAATTTTCACAATTGTATTTAGATAATTGTGTGACTATATTCATATTTAGATTATAATTAGATATATGAAGTTGACAGCCTCTGAATATATTTGTGAATTTGAAGAGTCTGTGTCTACACGTGTTTATCTGCAGCCTGGCAGACCTTCTCTTTTTGTTTTGTTTTTGTTTTTGTTTTGTTTTATGAGACAGGGTTTCTCTGTGTAACAGCCCTAGCTGTCCTGGAACTCGCTCTGTAGACCAGGCTGACCTCGAACTCATAGAGAGCCACCTGCCTCTGCCTCCCAAGTGATTGGATTAAAAGTGTGTGCCACAACCGTCCTGCCTGGTAGACCTTTTTTGAACAGAAATGTTAAGGCACCTGCTTTATGTTAGAGAGACTTTTTTAAAAAAGGGATTAAACTACTAAAATCTTCTAGGGGAACCACCACCTTGGTAAGCTGATTGTTTTGTGTACCCGATGGAGTCTGAAATTATTATTTTGTAATAAAAGCTTTCCTGGGTCAGTGAGTTGGTTGCTTTCTCCTAAATTTTTCTTTACAAAAATTCTCTGTAGTTGACCTTGTGCTCCACCATTGTGGCACTGAGAAAGGGCTCATTGTTTTCAACCGAGTGCTTCATATGGCAATGAAAGGCCATCTCAGAAATTACAAGCCTCAGGAGGGAGGTGGCCCTTCCACCAGGTGCCACCAGGCAGTTGACAAGGGAAAGGTGACGGCATCTCTGATGCATTTCCCCCATATTGTCTTCTGGAGAACGTCGTCAGGCACACTGGATTCTAATGGAGCTCTGAGTTATATCATTTATTATTCCACACACGCCCCTTACCGGCAGTGAGGGAAACTCAGCCGAGAATACCGTATCCAGGACTTGATTGTGATGACACACGGTAAGATGGCAAGCATCTCCAGAGGTCTCAGATGCTTGGCCTATTGCCATTGGAGAAGTGGCTTCTGATTTTCATCCTTCATGAGGGTATCAGGGAAAACGTCTCAAACTGGTTCTAGCGGTAATTCTTAACTCTCGTCTTGGAAAGGTGGAAGATCCTACAGTTGAGTTATAGTTTCTGCAAAATCTTCACTGTCCCAGAACTCAAGAAAAACTTCATTTCCAAGCCTGCAAAGATCCATTTTTTTTTTAACCACTTGATTAGTTTTGTTGCCTTCTGCTAAAAGATTTGCCCTTCTCATGAACAAAGCCAGAAAGACATCCTTAAATTGGTCAATATGATTTGGCCTGCTGAGGTAAGAATCGAGGGAGCATGGTTTACCCAAAAATGCCAGGGATGTGCGCACTATAAATCAATGGTGGGTGTGAGAGAAGCGAGGAAGAGTCTCCACTTTCGCCAGACATTCAGGATCTAAGGAGAGGATGTTCTTTCTTCAACATTGTTCATTCTTGTTCTTTTGATAAACATTAAATCCACTTCTAAGAGACAAGCAGAAGTCACAGTCTTTTTGGCTGATAAGCATACTTCTGCGAGCATAGGATTTTGGTCTGCTCTTCTCTTCTCTAGAGTGAAATAGGAGGAAGGTCCCTCTGAAACGCTATGACCTTGATTTGCAAATCACCAGCAGGACCATAGCAGAAGTTAAAACTTTGCAGCCCCCCGCACCCTCCATGTCACAAAAGTATTCCTTTCTATTTGCCAAGAGAAAAATCTCAACTCATGGCTTGAGACCATATTGTAAAATGTAAATAACATTTTAATGAGCACTATGGAAGGGTGAGCTGGGCTAGTCGGCCACCACTGAAGGGCTGGATTTAAGTGCACCTTGGGTAGTAATGAAACTAGTTTGGTGGTCTTCGCCTCTGTAGTAGACATTTTCCCACATTAGCAAACCAGCACAGGATTTCATGTGATCCCATACAAAGGACAATTACAGCTCTGCCCAAAACCAGAACTGGAGTGTGGATGGGGTAGCTGGAGGAGAAACCAACAGAGAAATAACAGGGAGCCTTTTAACTCAAACTTACTCCTGCCTAGATTTATGAAAGAAAAACAGGCAAATAATTCCAGGCACATTTTTATTTCTGTCTACCTTCTGTAATCTAAAATGCCGTCTGAGGAGTGGTCTTCATTTCTGCTTTCTTCACTGCCCATGACCTCCCTCTGTGAGAAAACATTTTCAAAAGCGTGGTCTGGAAGCCCTGCGCTGAGTTCTCCATACCGGCAACTCCATCTCACGGGGCTACAAGGGTGAGTGAGCACCCACATCTAAGAGGATTCCATAGGAACTGAACCCAGGTTTTTCTTAATGCTTCTGATTCCAAATTCATCCTCTCTAACTAGGGATACCTCACACCCCCTTAGTCCAGCCGCAGCCAAGTTCTGTCAAGTTTTGCACCCGTCTACAGGAAACCATTAATGCCGAAAATGTCTGCCTGATAAGCCAAGCTCCTATTACCATTCCTTCTGAAAGAATAAGTGAACATTGAAAAGATGCAGAGAGAAAAACAACCCCAGACTTAAGTTGCTATATTCTTGCCCCCATTATACTTCATTGACAGTAGATTCTTCATCTTTTTCAGATTGTCTCAGCCAATATACCTCTTAATGACATTACCTGATTTAAATACTACTGTTATCCTCTGTGGTAAATTACCATCACAAACAGACAAGATCCTCAAAGTGGTCCAAGACACCCCACTTGGCATGGGATGGCAAGGTCAGTTCACAGAGAGCCAAACAGTGCTATCCCCACCATGAGATGCCCTGGCTTGGATGCTAAGGAATCAGAGCCTCAGAAATGGTTTCGTTCTGGAGAGTCATTCATTAAAGCACATCTGTTTCTTCTGATTGCAGGTAGAGTTCCTTGGACAGCCCAGGGAAGGACTGTCTTCACTGTTCCCCTCTCCTGCTCCCCCAGCCCTCCAAAATATAACCCCATCTTCAGACAGAAGTCACTGTCTCATGGAGGCTCACAGTTCCAACCCTTAGGACAATCCCCAGGTTAGACCCAAACACAGTGCTTCCCTGTGGATAATGTGCCTTTCCTGGAGCTGGGCCTACTTTGCCCTAAGGTTACATTTCTACACAAAGACGCCTTTAAGAGCAGTTCTGCAGGCCTCCACACTAGAGGTTTGTGTCTGAAGATCTTAGAAAAAAAGGAGACCATAATAAAACTACAGGAGCCAGCAGTAGGGAATTGCAACTCTAGAGTCTGCAGAGGTCTGTGTCAGCCCCGCTAAACCCTGGGCCTTGGCCTCTCTAAGGATGAAGAACAAAAAAGCAGAAGGAATTTCAGTCATTGGCAGGGCCCCAGAGAAGGGGCACTATCTGAGGGTATACTGATTCTTGGCCACTACCCTGCTATGAGACAAGCTGGGAGATGGCACAGTGGGGGGGGGGGGGGAGGATGAGAAAAGTTCACCCAAGTCAAAGCAGCCCGTGATGTGTCGACACTCAAGGGGTGTGTGTGTGTGTGTGTGTGTGTGTGTGTGTGTGTGTGTGTGTTGCTGTGACTCCAAGTGTAACCAGTTGATTTACAGATAATATGAACAAATACTGCTAAAGGTCTTAGTGAGTCCCTGTGATAGGCAGAGATACAGGGAAGGTCAGAAGAAGGGCTGAAACCCAGCAAAGGGGCTGGAGGAAAACCGTGGTGGTCCCTGGGAGCCAGGCAGAGAGAGGGGAGGGAGGCCACCATGCAGGGCTGCCTGCTTCGGGGAGCACACGCATAACAGAATAGAGAGGGAGCTGCGGCCACCTGTCCAGCGTCTCTGCAGCTCTGGTTTTGGCAGCATGGTCCCGATGGATGCCTGCATTGCTGGACCCAGCTTGAGAGCTTCCTAAAATATCCCCGGGGCTGATGCAATAGCAGTTTGTGATGGTGCCGCATGGCCGTGTGCTGATGGGATAACCTGGTGACATGGAGGAGGCCTTTTTATGTCTTCCTAGGACCCAACCCAATGGGCCCAGCATTCCCAATGGAGAACCGGCCTGGTGGAAGATTGGTTAAGTTCTCTGGGAAGACTTGACTTCCCTTCCACCCATCCCCACCCTTGCTCAATCAGGACATGACCACACAGGACAGTCCTAAGAAGTCATTACACAACCCTCAGCTTTCTGAATGGCAAGAGAAAGGTTACCTAGTCCCACGTTCACCCTGGAGAGGGCTGCACGAAGCAGTGGGAAACTCCCTGCTCCAGGATACCTTCTGGGGAAAGACCAACTTGACCCAGAAAGGAAGAGGCTCAGGTCTGGTCTGAAAGATGAGCCAAAGGCTACCAAGACAGGGTGGTATCCTGAGTTATTATGGTCATCTCCGGATAAAAATGGTTTGTCAGGTTCCGTGCAAACTCTGGTTCTGCACAACGATTGGCATTTTGAAATGTGACTTTACCTTGTTGCCAAAGTGAAACTCTTTTCTCTCTCTCCCCCAGGCCATTCTCTCTCTTAGATGGCCAAGTGGGTTGGGCAGGAGGGAAAAGGTTGACAAATTGGCCCCTTTACTAAAACGTAAAATGTCAGTCACCCCTACCTCCGTTCCCACCCCTAATGCTCAAAGCGCTCAAAACTAAAGGCTGCTGCATCTTTTCAGCAAGTCATCAACACAAGTTGAAAGGCAACATGCTGTTGCATTTCTGATCAGCTTGTATGTTAGGCAGGAAATATACTGCCCCGGCCCCCCTCCCCGTCTATTTTTTTTTTTTTTTTTTTTTTTTTTGGTGGAGGGGGCTGGCTAGATGCATAACTGTTTAAAGAAGCCACCAGGCAGTGCCTCTCACTTTGTCTTGGCAGGGCACAACCGTCAGACGAAGTGGGAGGAAGAAACATTAACTTCAACAGCTGTTTCTTGACCCCGGCTGTCAGTCTTCCCAAGAATAAATTTTGGAGAGTCCTATTTGAAACAAAGAGGGAGTTTTGGGGGAGAGAAAAGTTGGTTGGTTCCAGGGCAGCCGCCCAAAGAAGCAGGGAACAAGATGTTTGCAGTTACCACACAGCCTGCAAGCCTCTGCCGGGTGCAGGCAAGGAGCAAAGTAACTTGAAAGCTCCCCTCTCGGCGCCCTGTGCCTGCAGTTTCCCCCCTTAACGCGCGCCCAGATCCAGCGCCGGTGGTAAGAGCCGAAGCTCGACTACAGTAATTCCCCAGCTCGGGCGGCTTGAAACTGCTCGGGCTGAATAGCATTTGCTGTTCCGTCCTGCGGCAGCCTCCCGCCGCCGCCGCCGCGCTCCCTGCAAAGAAGCTCTCATTATCCCGGAAGTTGTGCTGACACAGTCTCGCTGCCACCAGAAGTTTGTCAACATCAAACTTCTCCTGTGTGGGGTACGTTCACCTTCCACGAGTATTTAATCGAGCCAACAAGCAAACAAACAAACCCAAATAAACCTGCCCGTGATGTCATGGTCTTTTTTTTTCCCCCCTTCCCTTTCCTGGAAAGGCTGGGGGCTGTTAGGAATTTGCTGGTGGGCTGAGAGCGCCTGTGGGGGTTCTGGGGATGGGGGTGGGAGTGGGGGGGCAGCAGGGACCCGCCCGGGTGGGCAGTGAGGAAGGGGCAGAGGAGGGTTGTGCGAGCCGCTGGGGCTGGAGGCCGGAGGGCTTGCCATGGGGAGCTGGGGCCGAGCGGCAGGTTGGTCCTGCAGCCTGTTGGCTTCCGCTTGTTTTGAGATTGCACCAACTGGGCGAAGGTGGCTTTGCATCCCCGGCCCGGCCACAAAGGTACTTGGGAAGCAGTAGCCAGGCAAAGCAGGGGAGCCCCCCCCCCCCCCCCCGATGCCCACTGTGCATTTAACACTCTTACAGGGCGTTTAAAACCGCTTTCGGAATAAAGGGCATTGAGGTCAAAAAATACATTTTGAGACTTACACTGCCACTCAAGGGGAATCCTGGGATGTGACCATTTCTGCCCTTAGTGGTTCTGTTCAGATACCTCAACTGGACCTCTGAACTTGACACTTCTTCTCCAGTCAGCTCCCATCTTTGCCTCAAGCTGTCAGGTACCTTGAGCGTGGGCGTTTGTGGTTTCCAGTTGCTCCCTGCTCAGATGCTTCGGTGCTCCCCCAAAGCTGGGGTGCAGAGTGGACAGGACGATTCGGATTAACCCTTTCCCTTCCATATGTTTAGACAGTCCATCCTGCGTCGAGGCTAAGTGGCCCAGAGACTGTTGGGAGGAAAGGGGCCATCTTGAAGTGGGGCTGCTTGGGAGAACCACAGTTGTTCCAGCAAGGGGTTGATGGTACTTGCTAATTCCAACTTTGGATCTAAATTTTCAAGGGCAAGGACCTGATGCACTCAAACCCGGGACCCTGGAGAATGGGGTGCTGACACCCTACCCCTTACCCCCACCCCACTTTCCCGGCTTGCAATATCAGGTTAGACGTGGGCAACTAAAAGGGCCCAGTATCTCAACAGTGAGCAACCCAAAGCCTGGTTCCTTGAATTGGAAATGTATCCACAGAAGGTACACCAATATTGTTCCCCGGCTTCAAAAATAAACCCGAGTGGAAATAAACATCTCTGAGGAGAATTATCCAACTGTGGAATTGCTGGATTGGGGAGGAAGTTGAATCCACTTAGGGAGGCAGAAACTAAGTTCCTCTTCTTGCCGGGCTGCTCTTAATGACTATTGCTTAGAAAAATGAGCCTGTAGGCGTGTATCTTCAACAAGAAGACACGTCCCCTGTTTTTTGGACTAACCTAAACAGGGAAATTGTACTAGCCCCAAGGGGCCAGCTTATCCCAGACACACACCAAAATCGAGTAGCCAACCAGAGACAACAGAATACCAACCCTTAAAGACTCAGGGTAACTGAGGTATTTCTCAGGATTGGAATTTTCTTTTGACAAATAAATGGATTTAATTCCAATCACAGGGCAGAATGCCCTTACACATGTGTGGTCCCACACATGCATACCACACTCAAAACGCTGGGGAAAAAAAGGTGTTTGTTTTCTTAAAAATATAGTTGCTCACTACAGTGAATTGTCCCCTTGGCCATGCTTCAAAACATTTCAATTATCCAGACTTCTTTTCTGACGGTTATATTTTGATCTTATTTATTTATGTCCTCATAATCTACAAATGTGACTCAACATGTACCACCATGGATGCTGTGAATCAAGGAGATGGGGAGGGTTCCATCTCTGACTCCATATGCATGAATATTTTGTCCTGGTTGTTAATCTGCCGTAGTGTGAAAAGCCTGATTTATAAGGGCAGGAGGGCTGTAGCAGAACAAGGTAGTAAATGGTTCCTACAGTTGGGTTTATTTACAAATAAAACTATTTTGCATTTCTGGCTGCAGTGTCTAGCTTCACAGGGACAATTCCATAGTTTTCAGTCCTCCCTTCGAGAGTGGGGGCCGGCAGTGAGCACAAGGAAACAATTTCTTTTGACAGCAATGTAAGCTCTGTGCGCATCTGGATTTGGTTACTTTGGAAGGTAAATATCACTAAATGTTCGTGGGGTTCTTGGGGAATGGAAGGCCCTGGGCTGGCGAAGAGGGTCTGTTGTGAAATGCTGGGGGAGGTAATGCCGAGGAACAGCAAAGCGCTGGGTCCCTCAGCAGAGCTAATTGGGTCAACTATGGTAGTCTTGAAAATGGAGATTAATTTGAAAAAAAAAAAATCAAAAAGGATTTTCAGTTTAATTTTGGTTACATTTAGGTTATTTTAGTCAGTATGGTTATTAGAATTTTACCCCAGGAATTCAATTAGAACAGAATCTTTGGAAAAAAAATATACTCTCCAATGAAAAAAGTCCATTAATGAAAATGTAGGGTTTTTTTTTACTTTTATGCTAATTACATTTTAAATAATGAAATTATTGTAATTATTTTTATTTAAGGGCAAACTATCTATATAGATAATAGCCAAAGCTAACCAAAGTGCTTTAAAAAATTAATGAATATTAATGAAGTTCAGGAGTAGCACAATACTGCCCCTGCCTGCCTCAGGAAAACAAATGTATTGACTTCATTCTCCTAAAATAACCACCCTTAGCTATTGATGGTTAAAATAAATTTATTGCTAAAATGATTGTACATGATGTAATTTTTGCAATTCATGAGACTTGGCCCTGTGTACTAGATTTAGACCTCTTTCCAAAAACTAAATCTGTTTTATCTTTTGACATCTCTGAATGCCATTTCTGTTCATTGGCTTGCCATCTCAACACATTTCTGTCTCAGGTTCGTGGGCTCCCCTCCCCCGCTGTTCTAGCCGTCCAAGTGAACCACTCGGGGTTTTCAGGCCTTCGTTTATGTTTGGTATACAGATAATAGCATCATCCATCAGCACTTTCAATCATCGAAATTTGTCCAAGCTTATTGGAAGCTGCCCATAAAATTTTCCAATGAGAGTGACACATGGATGTCAATCAAAGGACCCCACCCATTTCAACCTTGCTTTGTATGAAATTAATGCTGGTGTATATGTCTTCCACAACAGAGGCAAGTCGGGTTTGTTTGTTTTCTTTTCTGCCTAGTTTCCTAAGCAGAGCCCTGGTTGGCATTAGGCTAGATTTCTAACATTTAACATCAACTAGACAAAGGAGGAGAAATAACACGTGAATTTAAAGGATCCCAATTCCGTTCTTTTTGAAACTCTGAATTCCAAATTCTACAGCTTTACTTCAAATGAGTTTGTAATGAGAAAGGTAGAGTCGTTTTCAGTAAGCTAGCTTATTTGGGTCAAAGTGAACGCTGTGAGCAGAGGGATGAGTGGGGAAGGAACTGAAGAAAGGGAGAGAGAGGTCTGCTCCTGCCGGGGACTTTTGATTGACTCCACATCTCTGCATTTTAGGCGCCTGGGCACACTGTTCTGCACACTGGACTCCACTGGACTGTCCCCACTTTTCTTCCTTCCAGAAACAGTTCATTCTTTGGTGCTTCCTGCTAGGTGACTGTGCTCATGAGGACTCGATGCCAAGTTTAATCTGAGATTATTCTGGCTGCCCTTGAAATCTGTTGCTGTCTTTATCCCATAACATGTTTTTACATGTCCAGGGATTGCTGTTGCTGTTAAACAAAACAAAACAAAACAAAACAAAAAACAACAACAAAACCCTCCAAATCTGTGTTGAGACATAATTAGTTTATGTGTTTAGCCAAAATGTGTTGTATGGTAAGATTAGGCAGGAGGTATTCTAAAACCCTTATCAGACTAACAAACCCTTGGAAATAATTACAGATTGACATTTCAGCACCACGTGGAATACACCCCACCCCACCTCCATCTTTTCCACAAATAGTTAAGAAAAGTTTACCACTTGGACATTCCGCATCTGGATGTGGTCTGGAGTGAAGTGGGTCTTTGCACCCAGGATCATCGCCTCACCCGGGTCATAGTCTCACTTCCCGTTACCCATGGCAGGAAGTTTCATTTCACCCCTGTGACCCAGAGAAGTTGTAGGGATTTTTGACAAGTGGGCTGTGGACAGTATCTCCAGATCCTTGCAAACGCAGGGATTAGATAAATAATGTTCCAAGTGACACTTTGCTCAGGACCTGTCACTGTGATAACTGTGATACTTGTTACTTGTGTTGGCCTTGAAGAAGTCAGGGGCACGGTGGCTTTCAGTGTGTTTGGGGGTACTATAGTGCTTTTCTTTCCAAATTTGCTGAATATAAGGTGAAATGAGATCCCCTCCCCCCTTAATTGTCTTTTCTACAAACTTGACTTGATTTCTAAAAACTCCAGACCAGGCATCTTGCTCTGTTTACA